>NW_027497235.1:0-162957 GCF_021521415.1 Bidens hawaiensis | reverse complement strand
CTTATTAAATGTGTCTTTAAACAACTTTTCATAAAATTGTTAACAATTATTAAATATAAATAGAGAAAGGCTTCCCATTTTCTCTACCATTGACTCAATAATTTTAATATTTTAATATATTATTATACAAAGATTGTGGGCCACCCTTGTCAATACATTAAACACCATGTCTGTTTCAAGGTTTTGTTTTGTTTTGCTCTTTCTATAACCCTTTTGGCTCTTCTCTTTTGTTCTTTTCACACAGAAACTCTGGTGTGCAAATATTGTGATCTGATTACCTTTGCAGGCTTTCTTTGTTTTCTTTCTACTCACACATTTATTGTGAACTCTTGACTCAAAGATACCCTTTTGGGTTATCATTTTGTGAAAAAGTTTCCACATTTATTAGTTTTTCAACCTAAGAAAACAAATCTGTTAATGGGTATTTGATCTTTTTTAACAAGTTTGCAAATTTATCAAATTTTGGTCAAACTTGTCTTTATGATTTTGTGAAAAAGTTTCGTCATTTTTTAGTTTTCAACATAAGAAAACAAATCTTTTGATGGGTATTTAATATTTTTTAACAAGTTTGCAAATTTATCAATTTTGGTCAATCTTGTCTTGGTTTCTTGAAATTTCTTGAAAATATGATGAACAAAGATGAATATCTTGGTGGGTGTTGATTGTTTGATGTTTTTAACATATAAGGAAATTTGGGTTATTTGATTTTGGGTAAATCTTGCTGTTTTGGGTGCACATTGTGGAGGTTTATTGTGTTTTTGGGGTTGATTTTGTGTTGGTGTTCTTGAAATATGGTGAAAAGTGGTGGTAGAGATGATGTGGAAGAGAGAGTTGTGATTGTTGCTGTGAAAGCATCAAAAGAAATTTCAAAAAGTGCTTTGATTTGGGCTTTGACTCATGTTGTTCAACCTGGTGATTATGCTAAATTGCTGGTGGTCAACCCTGCTCAAACTTCAAGTAAACCATTTTATGTTTTATTTGCTATTTAGGGTTCATAAGCTCTCTTTGGGTTAAAGCGTTTATGAGTAGGGGGTGTAAACGAACTGAGCCCGAGCTCGACTAGTCTCGAGCTCGGCTTGTTTTGACTTACGAGAACTCGAGCTCTGCTTGTGAGTCGCTTTCTCAAGCTCTAATACATACAATTTTTATTTTTATTTTTTATAATTTTTGAGAAAATCTTAAATGAGCCTAAGCTCGGCTCAAACTCAAGCTCAAGCTCAAGCTCAGCTCAAGTGCAATACCTTAAATGAACCAAAGCTTGACTCAAGCTCGGTTGTGCAGTATGAAATTAACACATAGAGTCCAAAAGAGTTAAAACTTAAAAATACACAAGACTCGAGCTTGGGATCAATAACTAAACGAGCTATATTTGAGGCTCGGGCTCGGCTCGTTTTTACCCCTATTTATGAGGGTTTTACATCTTTGGTAGAGAGGGTGGGTGGTGGTTGACCAAAATCTGTGAACTAAATGTTACTGTTGATTTTCTAGATCATAAGTTATGGAGATCTCATCAGAGTGATGTTTGGGATCAAAAAGAAGATATCGCCGAAAAATGCTCTCAAATGATGCTTCAGTTACATAACGTATATGATTCGGACAAAGTGAGTCTTGTTATTATATATAGGCGAAAGCCTTTACCATCCAACCAAGGCTGGAAGCCTGGAATGACTCGTTTTTTATATTAATGTTTGATTATGTATTGAATTTGTGTTGTTTGATAGATAAAGATGAGGATCAAGGTCGTTTATGGTACTCCGCGTGGAGTGGTGGCTGCCGAGGCTAAGAAAACACGAACGCAATGGGTTATTTTGGATCAGTAAGTACATAATAGCAAAATATTAATATGATTTTAAGCCCACATTGGTTAAAAATATATTGTATGAGTTTAAAAAGTACAATAAATAGTAAGTTGATGTTGTAATGCTTGAATTATTAAAGTTATAATAATTGCTAGATATTGTAATTTTTGGTAGATATTGATCAAAATATATTGTCCAAAATAGTCAAGTTTCACATGATTTACATAGAAAACAAAATAAATATTAAACTTAATAGATCTTTAAATATAATAACCATATGAGAAAATTCCAAACAAGAGCCCTAAAATATGGGATTTGGGTCGGGTCAGAACGGCTAAAATGAGCTCTGACCCGATCCAAAACCAATAGTGAAACCGGTTTAGGTAAAACCGGTCCCAAACCTATCAGTATGAAAGTATATCGGTTGAAACTAGTTTGAAACCATTTAAAACCAAATTGATCCGGTTTTTCTCAGATTTATATGATTTTGTGTTGAAAATTTTTTTACTTGATCCGAACCGGTTTTGGCCAAGACTTTTTTGTCTCGAATTCTTTGAATTTTAATAAAATATTAATACTGTATAAATGACTTTTGGTCGCAGGAACTTGAATAAGGAGGCAAAAACATGCATCGAGGATCTAGAATGCAACGTCGTCGTGATAAACAAATCTGGCCCGAAACTTCTTCGCTTAAATTTAGTCGAATCACCAACAAAAGAAGCCGAAAACGCGAATTCTTGTTTCGAAACACCAACAAATTGTTTCAAAGAAAATGAATCCATTTGTGATACAACCAAAGTCCCCAATGTAACACCCGTAGGCAGCCCCGAACGCTCGTCCTTCACCACAAACGGCCGCAACACTTCCTCGTTATCAAGTTTAGATCTAGAGTTCTCCCCGTTTTTCGTAGCTGATCATGATTGGGATACAAAAAAACCCAGGTTTCGTTCCCATTCCGATTCCACTTCCAATTCCAATTCCGATCCCGGTTGTGAAACCATGAGTTATTACAAATTTGACAATTCCAATTCCAATTCCAATTCCAATTCCTATTCCTACTCCAACTCCAACTTCACTTCCAATTCCAATTCCATTACCACTTCCAATTCACGTTCCACTTCCGGTTCCGGTTCCGGTTCCAATTCCAATTCCAATTCCATTACCACTTACAATTCCAATTCCAATTCCAATTCCATTTATAATTCATGCTTCAGTTTTAAGTCCAGTTCCAGCAATTCCAATTCCAGTTCCAATTCCGATCGCGAAAACACGAGCTCACATTCCCCAATAACCGACGCGCTACGTGTCAAGTTCTCCAAACTCGACCACCGCCTCGTAATGACACCCAAACACGCAAAAGCGACACCTCCATCAACCCGACACCCGCCGCATAAACCTCCACCACTTTGTTCCATCTGCCAACACAACCCACCCGTGGCCGGAACACCACCAAAACTGTTCCTTTATAACGAACTCGAAGACGCCACAGGCGGGTTTTCAGAAACCAACTTCTTAGCAGAAGGCGGGGTTCGGGTCGGTCCACCGAGGGGTGCTGAAAGATAACCGGATGGTTGCTGTTAAACAGTTAAAGACGGGTAGTGTTCAAGGGGACAATGAGTTTTACTCGGAAGTTGAGTGTTTGAGCTGCACACAGCATCGTAATATAGTGATGCTGATCGGTTATTGCGTGGATGATGACCAGAGGCTGCTGGTTTATGAATATGCTTGCAATGGCTCACTAGATTCTCATCTTTATGGTACAACATCACATTACAAATCCTCTGTTTCTGTTTTAAGATACATTTGGGCTCCATCTCGCCTCGCTTGAGTTACTAGAGCTTAAGCTCGGCTCGTTTCGAGCTTTATTTCTAAAGCTCGAAAGTGAGTAGTTTTGAAGCTCGCCTGCTTGAGCTCGGCTTGTTTGTTATTCATTTATGAATTAAATCATTATATATATATATATATATTAATAATATGTATTTTATTTAAACATATATAACATTTAGTTTTTTTTATCATAATTTTATACATAATGATAATAGTTATATAAATATATATTTAATATATTAAAAAGAATTATATAAATTATAGGCTCGTGAGCCAGCATGAGCTTGATAAGTAAAGTTCAGGCTTGGGCTTGGACTCGTTAAGCTTATTTTGATCGAATTCATTTAAGTTTGGCTCAATTGTTATTAATTAATTATATGCATTCATTTATAATTATCTTTTATATATGTCAAATTTGGTATTCAAATGAACAAAAATTGATTCAAGAAGCTGCATTTTTATTTTCAGGGCAAAATCACGGGCTATTGGAATGGTCTGCCCGGCAAAAGATTGCGATCGGAACTGCCCGTGGGTTGAGATACCTTCATGAAGACTGCAGAGTGGGTTGCATTGTTCATCGTGATATGCGTCCGAATAATATTCTCCTAACTCATGATTTTGAAGCTTTGGTATGCATAAACGCTACTGTTTTTTCATTTTCAAATAGCATTTTGACTTTTGAATTCAACCCTGACCGAGATCTCGTTTTGAAATGTGAACACAGGTTGGAGATTTTGGACTAGCTAGGTGGCAGCCGGATGGTGAATCGGGTGCTGAAACTAGAGTATTCGGAATGTTCGGGTAATTACACATGATATAATGGCAATGTAGTTGTGACAAAGCGGGCGGGTCAAACCAAGGGTTAAAAATTCTGTAAATATTTTTAATGTATGAATTTTTTAGTGTTTACCAACATGTTTTTTTTCTAGGTATTTGGCTCCAGAATACGCGAAAAGTGGTGAAGTTACTGAAAAGGCGGATGTGTATTCATTCGGGGTGGTGTTGATTGAGCTCATTACAGGACGAAAAGCGGTTGATATAACCCGACCAAGGGGCCAACAATATCTTACTGAATGGGTATGGAAACAAAAGTTCTGTGGGTTGGCGGTTGGCCCAACCTGTATGGCCCGAAAATATATTGGCGCGTTATCCATTTTGCCTTTAATTCTTGTGCATTTTGTGAACAGGCCCGGCCATTGCTCAAAGAGACCGTCATTGCTGAGTTGATTGACCCGCAGCTTGAAGACAATTACACGGAGCAAGAGGTTAGATGCATGTCACGTTGTGCGTGGTTGTGCATTGGGCGGGACCCACATTCAAGACCTCGAATGTCTCAGGTATGAACTTTGAACACTGAGCACACTTTTAATTGTATAATTATTTGTAATGATTGTTTCAAGTTTTTTTTGGTAATTAGGTGCTATGGATGTTGGAAAACAATGATATTAAGTGATTGATATGTAAACGGGTGTGATTCTGATTTCGGCGACCATTTTCGGCTAGACAGTTGATGGAGCAGTAGTTTAGTATGCAAAGTTGACGGATCGTTGAAATATAAACATTTTATGCCTTTAGTGGAATACTTGTACAATTGTACATATACATTTATATATACACAAGGAAAAGGTATTTCATGTATTTGTAACTTGTAAGTTTGGGGCGAATAAGTTAGCTAAACGGGTTGGGTGTAATTAACTGGTTCACGGGTCAGCCCGTTTGTTTTTTTATTTGAGAAAAGATAATTTTGTGTTATAAAGTAAAACTGATTCGAGTATTGTATGAAATCCGTATTTTTAGGTAAACTTGGTAGTGATATATACAAATTAAAAACTTGTGTTAAACCTACTTTGTGTCAACCCTAACGAGCCGTGCTAGGTTAGTGTCAGATTTTATTTTTCTTAAAACTCAATCAACGTAAGTAGTGCATTGCATCCTCGTGGCCCGTGGGTAGTATTATATATTTTATATGATAACTAATGCAAGTAGTGTGTTGTATTGTATCCTCGCGGGTAGTATTATACATTTTATAATTATATGTTGGTAGTATTATACATTTTATAAATATATGATTGTGAAAACTAATATCTAAAGATGTTAGATTGGTTAAATTAAGCTTATGTTAACTAAATTAAGAAACAAGAACACATGACATACAAAACCTAAAGCACAAGATAAGAAACGGTCTTCTTTTTATTGCCCACAAGGCCGCAATTTCCTTTCGGCCCATTTAAATCCAATTGCGTTTAACATTTAGCCCATTAGTTAAGTGTGAAATATCTTGATCTGTTTTAGGGTGTATGGACTTCTTTTTTAAAGTTGAGGTGCACAAACCGGGAAGAACTGGTTCCGGGTATGGTTAAAAAAAAGTCAAAACCGGGTCGGGTACAAACAAATTCTAGGTATAGTCGGGTATTTGACGGGGGTCCGGGTTTTGGTAGGGTCGGGTCGGGTTTTGACCGGGTAAAGGTGAAACCGGTTCCTGCGGGTCTGGATCCAGGTGGGTTTGGGGAGAAATCCAATACCAGGTCGTACCCACGGTTCGGGTACGGGTAAGAACTGGTTCTGGATCAGGTTTGGAACCGGGTATTTTCTGCACCCTTAGTTTTGCACATGGATTTGGTTCGGTTATTGGTTTTATATTTAAGTTTGAAAAAGAGTCAAAATAATGAATTTAGACCCGAAACTTTTGGCTATACGTATTGATTAGTTTAACTTATAAATGAATTTGAGCTTGAAACCATTGGCTCCAATAATGAGTTGCGCAATAAATCCAATATTAAATATTCAAAAAAGTTCGATGTTGTTTGGTTCGGTTCGATTTTGGAACGAGGCACAACCAAAACTAAGCTTATTTTTTGGTTAAAACTGTTACTAGTTTGGACAGGTTATTTTGGTTTTTGGTTTCGGTTCAATTAATCATTTTTTTTTACCTCGTCCCTATCTATTTTAATTTATCTCCTCATCAGGTTCCTTTAAATCGCTTTAACTCTTTTTACTTTAGTTTAACCTTATAAAAATAAAACACATAGGAGTAGCATGCGTTATGTATTTACATGCAAATGAGGTCGTATCATAAGATGAAATAGATATATATTTTTTATGTGTTTCATTCATTAAAAGACAATGCTGATATCGATACAGAGTCAAACGGACAACAAGCTAAATAATATCTCCCATCACGGTTTATACATTACATTTTCTAGTGCCCATAGTACCATTATTATTAGCAGTTTCACCCATTCACGGTATGCATACATCTGTTAATAATTGATGCAGACAGTTCATGACTTTGAGATAGTGGATTCATTTCATCTTGTTTTTTCAGATGGTGACAACACCATTTTAACATAAAAATGTTAGCTTTAGACAGAAATCAAACCAAATACGGACTGAAAGTAAGATAGACATGGTTGTTATAACAAAAAAATTAAACACTTCTTTCATGTTTTCTTATAAATCAATAATGTGTTCATTATTATGAGTAACATAATTCTATTACTTTAAATAAAACAATTTAAGAGATTGTATGCATTTGTGACTGACTTACAAATTCGACCGGTTTGACTCATTTAGTTAGCTATTTTTTTATTTGACGTATTTGAAATATAACACAACCCAAATCAACACAGTCACAAACAAACATGTCAAAATTGCCGCATTAATAGTATTTGTGGCTGGCCAAAGCAAGCTTAGGTGAGAACAAATATTTTTTACCTACACTTTTTTTTTTTACTTTATTTTGTTTTATATATGATCATGATTTAATTAGGAATGAAAAAGTTTTCATCATCATTTTTTTTGTTTCTTTTTTGCGAAAAATGATTTAGGAGGTTGTAAGCATTTGAATATAAAATACACTTGGGAAAGATTTTTGATTTAGGTAATTTTCAGCCATTTAACCTATTTCCGTTTTAGCTAACTTTAATCATTTGTATCCGTTTGACGTGTAAGAAATAAAATATACCATTATTAAGTTAGCGGGCCGTGCATCGCTTACCTCTCTATCTCCTAGTATCTTGCAAATTCCTTCTACACCCATTATTATTTCAAGTTGATATATACAAATGAAAAAAAAAAATCTTTCATGTTAGTTGGCTTTTAACTTACATAATTGTACCTTTTAGGCCTAGTTGCTCATGTTTGACACTAATATGTGCCCTACACCTAGTACTATTTTAAACACCTTTCTTGTGTATTAAGTCATTAATTAATAAACATATGTGGCAGTGGTTGCATAGTTTGTTTGTCTTTGCTTTTGTAACAAGTACTAGATTGATGCATGATCATAATATACCATAATGATGCAATACAAGTACAGAAAGTGTCTAGTGTTCTAATGTTTTTTTGTACTTCTGATTAGAACAAAGTGCTCAGATTTGATCCTAGTAATCTTGTATAACTATATTAGTGCTTTTCCACAACTGATATTTAGAACAGATATTATTATTATTGCCACTAAAGTTAAAATGGTTTTAGGTTATGATAAGATTAGTGCTAGAAGATATATGTGGACCTTTTTCACTTTAAACAACATATTAGGTTGATCAAAGTGATTATGGTTATGATTCTTGATCAACATAATTAGATTTGCATAATCATGTATGAAGTTGAAATAAAATAAATTATTAAGTAAACAAGGTATTATGGCACACCAAATAGAGTTCGGTTTCTTTTTGTAAACCTAACATTATGTGTTGTTCTTTAATAGACCCTTACCGTTTTCCTGAAAACTGTGTTATGCTTTTTTGCTTCACGCCCTTGTAAATCCTTATATTGCTACAAATGTGGATCGATATTCGCCATATTTCAGTATTTACAACAATTTTATTTTTTTTGGATATATATATATATAGCTTGTTTTCAGAGTTGTACTTGATGCATGCATAGTATTACATGTGTGTTTAGACTTTGCTTTTCTAGAAGGAACCAAAAGTTTAGTTATAAGCTTATAATAACTATAGTTGGCAAGTTGCCATATTATTGTATGTTGTTATCATATGATGCCAACCTCACTCCAAATCTATAACCTTTTTTTTCAGAGTGGAGACTATCTTGTTTGGCCAATATGACTTAAGATGTGGATTATTATATAGTTTGATCAACACTTGATATATTTATTTAAGATATCTTAACTTTATTATATAGAATTATTTTGTCATGAGAAGGCATAACCTATGGAGGTTTATTAGGCTACATATATGGTGTTGAAAGATTCCTTCTTATAGTAATGCCAATTGCCATATGCTTTTACATGGATCACCCAATGAAGTGATTTTGTATGTATGAACTCGATTTATAAAATCTAATCCGACCTAATTGGTTGATTCGGTTGACCTCTAATCATGAAACTAGATTTTAAAAACATCGAATAATTGACGGGGCAATGTCATATATGCCCTTTTGCGTATTTGTTGACATATAAAAAGTATAAATTCGACACGGCCTAATTGGTTGAGTTAGTTGACTTCTAATATTGAAGAGACCCGTCTACGAAGAAGCCTTGGTATGCATGTTAAAAAAATATCATGGTTGATTAATAGAAGGGTAGGTTTTACTTTCATATAAACTTCTAGACATATTAGATGATCTAAGGTATGAACATATCCAAAATAGTTTTGTCTTGGTTTATCAAATAACGTACATTATTTTAAAGGATTAAAACAAGCTTCTAATCTTGGCAATAATTTCTTTATTTATCATGTCAACATATGCTTACAACTTTAATGATGTTAATGTGAAGATTATTTAAAATGCTAATTGAGCTTTACCTACTATAATAATGAATGCCGGCTGTTGTGAAATATCTTTCTAACAGTCCAAACCTGTTTTCATTTTTTATTTTTCTAGACTAAAATCTTAAAATATATTCTTATTATTATTTTTATTAAAAGTTATCAAATATGTGTCTTGGGTTTAATTTGCTTAATAATCATAACCCGAAACAGATATAATTAAATTATAACACTTTAAAAAATGCGGTTAATGGCCAAAGAACAACAAATCCATTTTAGACGAGAGTGATATCAATAAGAGCGACGAGACTCTTGAGAAGTCATTTTTTTATCATAAAAAAAAAATAAAAAATCCGACGAGACTCTTGAGAAGTCAAATTTTTATCGTAAAAAATAAATAAGAAAAAAAGAATTACATAATATCCCGATCAATCTCTATACCCTACTATGTGTACGCAATAATCACTTGCATATTATTTCATCTATTCTAGGGATAGCCTTTTGAGATGCCCAATTTGGTAGATTCTTTTGTTTTATAAAATATTATTTTGTGAAGATAAGTGATTCTAGTCACAAAAATGTTATCCTTTTTTTATTGTAAGTGCCCATATTGTAAAAAGGAATGTCCATCCAATCATTTATTCTTAGGTTTACATCCAATTTAGTTCAAAACCCCACCTCCCACCAGACATATATCATCATCATTATTTCCCTTGGTGCCAAACCTAAGACTTCTCTATCTTTCTCTCTTTATGTGTGCTTTTTAAGGTGTTGAATGCTTGTGGGTCATTCTTACTTCTTTGTTTTTGCAACACAACTTTGAGCAAAAATGGGGAGAAAGTGCTCACACTGTGGTAACATAGGCCACAATTCAAGAACTTGCACTAGCTTCAATAGAGGCAATGCTAATAGCACAGTTTTGGTAGGAGGTGGTGGTGGTGGTGGAGGAGGATTAAGGCTATTTGGAGTTCAACTTGACTCACCTCACTCTATGGTCATGAAGAAATGCCTTAGCATGGATTGTTTCCCATCTTCTTCACCATTACCGACGTCGGTTTCACCTTCTTCTTCTTTATCTTCCTCGCACGTCTCCATCAATGACCTTACGGACAAGAGTGTGTCGGTTGGTTATCTTTCTGACGGCCTCATTGCCCGAGCTCAAGAAAGAAAAAAGGGTACGCAAGAATAATTATATATCTTCTAGTAGTTACTTAAATCATATATGACTATAGATATGTTTATGTTATGCAATGTTAAGTTACGTAATAAATTAGAAATGATGTGTGATTCACATCTATTGATATAAGAATGTGGATTTCAATGGTAACATATTGGAGTGGGTGATATTATAGGTCTTCCTTGGTCTGAAGACGAACATAGGCGCTTTCTTGCCGGACTTGAAAAGCTAGGAAAAGGTGATTGGAGAGGAATTTCAAGAAACTTTGTGACCACAAGGACACCTACACAAGTTGCAAGTCATGCTCAAAAGTACTTCCTCCGGCAGGCGAGTCTTGTCAAGAAAAAACGTCGTTCAAGCCTCTTTGACTTGGTAGGTATTTTCGCATGGTCATGCATTGCAAGGTTGTACTTTGCAATAAAAGGGCCCATAATGCAACAAATACAACACCATATTGCATATAACCGAAACTATAAATTTTACAGTGAACTTGTAACCTATATTGTTTTCTTGATAAGTAAATGTAAGTTTTTCCTAAACTTGTTATCTTGGTGGTTATAGGTAAGGGATAACAGCCTCAAGAATGTAATACAAAATCAACAAATGAATTGCAACATTAACATAAGTCAAACAAGCTCATTCGATGAAGAATACGAGGATCACAACGACAATAATCTTTCTTTGATTGATTTTGGTTCTCTAAAACAAGAGAACAACTACTTTAATCCGATGATCAAATCCTATGAAACATCATCAATATGTTCCAAGATGCATGCTTCTCCAAGTGCTTCACTTGATTTAGAACTTACTCTAGCAGCTCCAAACCCGATGGACCAGAACAAATCGTCTACTACCTCCCTCCAACTTGGTCCGATAATTAGTGTTGTTTAGGGTTCGGTTTTATCCTAACACTTGTTGTATGTTAAATTGTTTAAGAATCTAATTATCAAATGTTGTAGATATATTTCTTGAGTTTTGAGACCTTTGGAATGGGTCTTCTACTCCGGATAGATAATATTTTTGTACCTACAAATATATGTGTATCTTCTCTATTTAATTAGGAAAAATCAAGAGAATAATCTTTTTATTTTTTTTTGTGTAATTGAAGAAACACTAAGTGACCCTGGGCAGATTACGGATAATCTGGGGGTTAAATAGATGTTTCCCACGAGGGGTTAGGTCCGGCAAAGATGGTTCTTCTGATGACCTGCAAAACAGACACCGTGAGCTCGTCACTGAGAAGGGGGGGTACCTCCTTGTGACCACCCTCCGGCGTGAGAATCAGACTAGATTGCTCTTGAATATAAGTGTATATATTGAGAGATTGCTAGAGAAGATAAGATAATAATACCATTCCAAGGTGTTAGAGTATTTATAGCCGAATGTAGGTTTCCAAGAAGGTACAGCCGGCTGAATAGTATTCTTGTTCTGCCAACTGTGGGCTACGCACATGCCATGCTGGTGGTTGGTGGGTAGGCAGCGGCTGATAGTGACCAGGCCGGCTGTGTACTATTCCTTTTCCACCAACTGCAGGCTATGCACGTGCTACGACAGGTTGGTGAGTAGGCAGCGGCTGATAGTGACATTAAGTAATAGAGCATGCTGCTCGTTGTACTGTTGTCAGTGAGCTGTCGCAGCTTTGGTCAGATCTTTTGTCCATACCTCGTCAGGTACAGTACAAAAGATCCTCCAGTAGCGTACGGACTGGCTCATTTGGGCGGGAGTTTTCCCGGCTTTGGGCGGGAGTATTCCCGGCTTGCTCACTCCTTCTTCAGGTGACATTACTGAATTATTTAAGAGTTAAGTGCCTTGTGCGTGTAGCCTTGCTGCGCGGGTAGCCTTCCCTGATGGCTAGTATCCGTTGCTGCGGGAGCAGGCGGAGTACGTCGACCATTGGGAGGCTTTTCCTGCGGGAACAGCTTGCGTACTGCGCGTAAGGACGTCACGTCTCTGAGCATGGTGGGTCCTGCGGATCCAGTTGGTTTCTGCGCAGACGTCTCTCTTCAAGGTGAGTCTTGCGAGTTTAGCCTTTGCGCAGACGTCCCTGTTGAAGGTGAGTCTTGCGGGTTCAACTGCGCAGACGTCCCTCTTTGAGGTGAGTCTTGCGGGTCCAACTGGGCTCTGCTGGGACCTACCTCTTCAAGTCCCCCCCAGTCCAATGTTCTTCTCATGAATTGTTAATAAGTGAGGTGAACTTTTGGACTTAAGCAAAGAGTTTTGAAAAGGGTTTAGTTTTAATGTTTTCCATGAGGATTCTTCCCGCGGAAGTCCTAATGTCACGTGCAGAAATTCCCGACTTTTCTGCTTGATCTTTGGGTATGATGCGGGTAGGTCTGTAACCTCCTCGCAAGTCAGGAGCGTTGAGTTCCACTTGTGTAGATTCTCCATGAGGTTTTGGTAGTTTTGAACATAGTGATCAATTATGTTTAAACAACCAATTCCATCTCTGAGCTTCAAACAATCTAGTTCTCGACGTTCCCGCTATGCGGGGATGTTATTCTCATTTCCGCAAGCACGGCCCAGAAGATCCTTCTTGGTTTCAATTCCCTGCGGAGTGCTAAGTATGTGAAGGGTTTCGCCTTGACACTATACCCGCACTCGTCTTATAGTTACTTTACTTCCAAGGTATTCCTGGCTTCAATTCCCTGCGGGTGCTAAGTATGTGAAGGGTTTTGCCTTGACACTGTACCCGCACCCGTCTTATAGTTATTTGGTTGCCGAGGTATTCTTGGCTTCAATTCCCTGCAGGTGCTAAGTATGTGAAGGGTTTTGCCTTAACACTGTACTCACACATGTCTTATAGTTACTTGGTTGCCAAGGTAAGGGGTATAGTCCCGCTTACTTTTGAATCTTTTTGACTTGTGTTGTAAACGTTGTATGACTTGC
Organism: Bidens hawaiensis; assembly: GCF_021521415.1. NCBI lineage: Eukaryota > Viridiplantae > Streptophyta > Magnoliopsida > Asterales > Asteraceae > Bidens > Bidens hawaiensis. Next base: position 149,536 of record NW_027497235.1, on the reverse strand, counting down.
TCACGCATACTTTAGTTTAATTTAGCAATTTTCCAATTGTTTTGAATAAGTTAACCGTTCGACGCACGGTTGTCAATAGGTTAGTGCAGCTTCCTCTATCATGATTGTGCGGGTAGGACCATCACTTTCATTTAGTGAGATGACCAATCTTCACCTATAACTGACCTGCGTGAAGGTTTGCCATTTTTTGTGTTTATGCGGGTTTTGCCGCCGTCCACACGCAACGACTTCTTTCCATATTTATGCGGTGAATACCGGCATACCGTCCGGAAAGTTTATAAGTATAAATGTAAAGTGATCAACACAATGTGATAAAGGAGAATCATTTCCATTAGAAGTGGCCCCAGGCCGTTTCTTTATAAGTTTGGAATTGATCTACATGTAACATTTGCGTAATTGAGCTCCATTCCATGTTCTTGGAATGGGGGTGCCATCGAGCCTTTCGAGCCGGTATGCGCCCTTTCCCAAAACTTCTTTGATAATGTATGGCCCTTCCCATACGGGGGCCAGCTTTCCTGGGTGTTCTTGGTTCGAAGCCTCGTTGTTACGCAGTATGTAGTCTCCAACATTGTAGCTGCAGAGTTTTACCCGCGTGTTATAGTACTTTTGCATTTGTCGTTTGTAGTTCTCTTCACGCGCTGCGGCTAAGTCTCTGCGTTCCTCGGTTAGCATAAGGTCTAACCGTCTTTCCGAATCATTGTCCTCTGGTTGAATCAAGACCCTTGTGTAACACCCCGACCGAAGGCGGATTATACATCGGGGCGCCACATATTGCTTCATTACTCGCGACACTATTGGTGTCAATATTTATTAATACACATTTTATCGCGCACGCGCAGCGGGGACAAAGATAACATGAATCAACATAAATCAATATTATAAAGCATAATATTCGAACAACAATAACATGTCTTGATACATTTTAATCTAGGTCCAAAATAAAAGAACTTCCTACGTGTCCACAAGCTTCGAAGCAGCTACAGCAAACCTGAACATGTGTTAAAATAAACGTCAAACACTTGCGTGTTGGTGAGAAATCAAGTTTAATACAATACATAGATAACAATAAATCTGCGCGCAACACGTGTATGTCTAGAGTTTAACAAGGGTGTAATCAGATTGTGATCAAGCCTAAGATAGTTCATAGATCATAGTCCAATCCATGCTCCCAATTGAGCATAAAAACGAGAAAACATCTGTGCAAGTGTAAACAAAGAAAACCGTAAACGATAGGTCTCCCGTGTTCAACTAATGGTACCAACGGAACTGCGGAATAGGCCGAACAAAGCGGTTAATGATACACACATACAAATAAACAGCCAAGTAAACGTCCTCAACACATGGGATACTGCGCGACTAAAGTTCATAAACAAGTTTAAGACTCAAGTTTTGTATGAACACATGAACATCCCAAAGCATTTAAAATAAAAAGGGATTAGATACGAGATAACTCACATGATAAACGATGCGGTGATAGATAAAGCAAGAACCAACTTTAAACAAGCACAAGTTAACCTATAAATAAGATTATTGTTTTAATGATTTGTTTTAAGTCTTGATTATAAGTTAGCATAATTAATAAGTAAATTAATATTTATATTAAAAAGTTACCGGAAGACAGGGCAGAACAGGGGAGGAAGACGAAGGCAAGAGAGGAGGGAGGCGGCTGAAGAACAACGGCAGAGAGCAAAAGGGAGGAAGAGATAATAAGTGTAGTGTGTGAAGTGTTAAGAAAATAGTATTATATTTATAGGCAAACCCTAGGGGACATAAACCCTAGAAAAGATTTCCAAAAGCAAAAGAAAAGATATCAACAGTAAAAAGATTCCCAAAAGCAAGATCTCAAAAGATATGGCAGCAGGAAAAGGGGAAAAGCAAAAGGGAAAGCTGTCTGGGAACAGTAAAAAGCATGGGCGGTTCAGGTAAAGGTACTGGTCAAGCATGGCAAAAGCAGATCTCAAAAGATAATGTCAGTCACTTTTTCTACCAACCAATGGGGTTGGTACGCATGCTGCGCCGAAAGTAACTATTCAGACATAAGATAGGTTAGGTCAAAAGCACAGAAGATAAGACAACACAAAAGCATACAGGCTGGAATAAACAGAAGATACAAGGGTTAAGCGCGGGAAGGCTGAGTGCGCGAGCGCGAAGGCTGGCACAACGATCCTTAGCGCACTGCGGGAAGAATCACAAATCCTTAGCGTGCTGCGTGAAGAACAAGAATTCTAAGCGCATCGCGGGAAGAACATACATTCTTAGCGCATTGCGGGAAGAACATGCATTCTTAGCGCGCTGCGAGAAGAGTTCTCTTCACGCATCGCAGGAACAAGATGTCTTCACGCAGGCTTCCATGTAAGGAGTCTGGCGCGTGGAGCTGCAGACATCCTTAGGCGGGAAGAACCAAAGGACAAGCAAAGAGAAGAGGGAAACAAGGCGTAAGGGCGGGACGGCGACAAGAGGGAAAAGAAGGCGGAAAGAGAGAAGGAAGAGGGACGGGACGGCGGAAAGAAAGAGAGAGAAAGAGGCGGGAAGGAAAATATATATTATTATTAAAAGTAAAATATAAGTATAAATATTAAATAATAAAAGAGAGATCGGGTCAGAGAAACGGGTACCTGGGTCGGGTCGGATCGGGGCAGATGTCACAGTCTCCCCTACTTTAAGAAATTTCGTCCCGAAATTTATCTCGAAGTAGGTTGCGCAGAGAACAGGTGCGGGTACTTGATCTTCATTTGATCTTCCCTTTCCCATGTAAACTCGGCTCCGCGCTTAGACTCCCAGCGAACTTTCACGATAGGGATACGACTGCGCTTGGTTTGCTTAACCTCGCGATCCATAATCTCAACAGGCTTCTCAATGAAATGCATGGATTCATCAACTTGAACTTCATCAAGTGGAATGTGAAGGTTCTCGTCAGCTAAACACTTCTTGAGATTGGAAACATGGAACGTTGGATGCACATTACTGAGCGCGAGCGGCAGGTCAAGTCTGTAGGCAACTTTTCCCACACGCGCGAGAATCTTGAATGGACCAACATAACGAGGAGCAAGCTTACCCTTCTTCCCAAAGCGGACAACACCTTTCCAAGGCGACACTTTGAGGAGAACAAGATCACCAACTTGAAATTCGAGAGGCTTTCGCCTACGATCTGCGTAACTCTTCTGTCGGCTTCTGGCAGTCAGCAAATGATCACGGATCTTGGCGATTTTATCGGTTGTCTCTTGAACAAGTTCGGGTCCTGTGATTTGAGTTTCACCCACTTCGCTCCAACAAATCGGGGAGCGGCATTTACGACCGTAAAGTGCTTCAAATGGGGCCATACCGATACTGGAATGATAGCTGTTGTTATAAGAAAACTCGATCAAAGGCAGGTGTGAATCCCAATTACCTCCAAAATCAAGAACACAAGATCGGAGCATATCCTCAAGAGTTTGAATAGTTCGCTCAGACTGACCGTCAGTCTGAGGATGATATGCCGTACTCATGTCCAAGCGAGTTCCTAGCGCAGATTGGAGAGATTTCCAAAAGCGAGATATAAAACGGCCATCGCGATCGGATATGATGCTCAAAGGAGTACCATGGCGGCAGACAATTTCCTTGACATAAAGCTGCGCGAGATGCTCAACACGGTAGTTTTCACGAATGGGCAGGAAGTGAGCAGACTTAGTCAATCGATCCACTATTACCCAAATGCTATCATGTTTGCTTGCTGTCAAAGGTAACTTGGTAATGAAATCCATCGCTATACCTTCCCATTTCCACGTAGGAATTTCTGGTTGTTCGAGCAAACCAGATGGGCGTTGATGTTCAGCTTTTACCTTAGAACAAGTCAGGCATCTAGCTACGAACACAGCAATATCCTTTTTCATACCGGGCCACCAATAAGTAATGCGCAAATCCTTGTACATCTTATCAGCGCCAGGATGAACGGAATATCGAGATTTATGCGCTTCACTCAGGATATCAGCGCGAAGATTCTCATCAAAGGGAATCCAGATGCGATTGAGATAGCAGAGAATTCCACTCAGATTAGGGACAAAAAGTGCTTCCGCGCCACACGCTAACTCGGCGCGAAGGTTACCATTACTGATGGATGCGCGCTGCGCGTCACGAATACGCGATTCAAGGTTGCTTTGAATCGGCGCGAAGTGAAGCTGCGTGCGCGGCAAAATACAGTTAAGCTGGCAGGGTTTTCGGCTGAGCGCATCGGCTACCACATTAGCCTTACCAGGATGATACCGGATCTCACAATCGTAATCGCTGATGAGTTCGTTCCATCGGCGTTGCCTCATGTTGAGTTCCTTTTGATCAAAGATATGCTGAAGGCTTTTATGGTCAGTGTAAAGGATACACTTAGTACCATAAAGGTAGTGTCTCCAGATCTTCAAGGCAAAAACAACTGCACCAAGTTCGAGGTCGTGAGTTGTATAATTCTTTTCATGAACCTTAAGTTGCCTTGATGCGTAAGCGATAACCTTGCCTCGTTGCATAAGAACACAACCGAGACCTTGGTTGGAGGCATCGCAGTACACGACAAAATCATCATTACCCTCAGGTAGCGCAAGAACAGGAGCTTCACACAACAAACGCTTGAGCGTTAGAAAGGCTTCTTCTTGCTTCGAGCCCCAAATATATGGTTTACCTTTGTGCGTTAGAGCTGTTAAAGGCAAAGCGATCTTCGAGAAGTTCGAAATGAAGCGCCGGTAATAACCAGCTAAGCCCAGAAAGGAACGGATCTCGGTAGGAGTGGATGGCGTAATCCAGTTCTTGATTGCTTCAATCTTGGATGGGTCGACATGAATACCCATCTTGTTTACAACATGACCAAGAAACTGTACTTCATCAGACCAGAATTCACACTTGGAAAGCTTAGCATAGAGTTGCTCAGCTCTAAGCTTTTGCAACACCAACCGAAGATGTTGCTCGTGCTCGGCCTTGGTCTTAGAATACACCAGAACATCATCGATAAACACAATCACGAATTTATCCAAGAAAGGCCTACACACCCGATTCATTAGATCCATGAAAACGGCGGGTGCGTTGGTTAAACCGAAGGACATGACCAAGAATTCAAAATGGCCATAACGAGTTCGAAAAGCAGTCTTCGGAACATCTTCATCGCGGATGCGCAACTGGTGATAGCCAGAGCGGAGATCAATCTTCGAGAAACAAGAGGCACCTTGGAGTTGATCAAAGAGGTCGTCAATACGCGGTAAGGGATACCGGTTTTTAATGGTGAGTTTGTTCAACTCGCGGTAATCAATACACATGCGAAACGATCCATCCTTCTTTTTAACGAACAACACCGGAGCACCCCAGGGCGAAGAGCTAGGGCGAATGAATCCTTTAGCAGTCAACTCTTGAAGTTGGCTTGCCAATTCTTGCATCTCAGCGGGCGCAAGACGGTAAGGAGATTTAGCTACGGGGGAAGCACCAGGGACAAGATCAATACGGAACTCAACTTCACGAGCGGGAGGGATACCAGGAAGATCATCAGGAAAAACTTCAGGGAAATCACGCACAACAGGGATATCGCGAAGCTTCTTCTCTTCAGCAGGTTTGACCACATGGGCTAAGAATGCAACACACTTCTTCCGCATGAGTCTTTGGGCTTCGGCGCAAGACATAAGTTTAAGACCACTGGAGGGTTTTTCGCCGTAAATATGAAGATCACCATTTTCTCGAGGTATGCGAATCAACTTCTTGGCGCAAATAACTTCGGCGCGATTATGCGAGAGCCAATCCATACCAATGATTACATCAAAACTTCCAAGAGGCATAGGAATGAGGTCAATCAGAAAATCGTTTTCGTTAAGGTTCAGCGTGCAATCTTTAATCACAGCGTTTATTAAAATAGTTTCACCATTAGCCAATTCAACTGAAAAGTTTTCGCTTAAGCTATCGCGCGGTCGCGCAAGCTTCTGCTCAAATGCGCGAGAGATAAAACTTCGATCGGCGCCAGTATCAAAAAGTACAGAAGCATAAAATCCGTTAAGCAAAAATGTACCATTAACTACGTCATTATTCGCTTGCGCTTGGTGCGCGGTTATATTAAAAGCTCGTCCACGCGTCACTTGGTTTGAAATCTGGTTCACCGGATTCGCTTGTGTGATTTGCACTTGTAGTCTCGGGCACGCGTTCCGGAAATGACTGGGATCACCGCAGTTATAGCACGACCTGGGTCGTGGGTTTTGGTAGATTGATTGTGGGTTCTGCGGGTAGACTGGTGGTGTTTGCACAATTGGGTTGGCTGAAGGGACTCTACAGTACTCAGTAGTGTGACCAGCGCGGCCACATCGGTTACATTGTCGACACGGGGTTTGAGGTGGGTGATGAAGTCTACAGGTTGGGCAGAAGGGTTGGTTTCCTGTGTAAGGTTTCTTGGTTGGCGGGGCAGGAAGTGCTGGATTGGTTAAGGCATAGTTATGGACTACAGGAGGTGCTGGGTAGGTTGACAGTGGGTTAGGCGCGTAAACTGGGGGTTGATAAATGGGTTGCTGGACAATGGGAGGGTTGGTAAGCGCATAGGCTCTGCGCTTGCGTTTGGGGTTATTATGGTGTGAGGGTTCTGGTTTGGTTTCTGATGGTTCAGGGACAGTCTTGGTGGGTTTGGTCTTCTCAGCTCCCCGCAGGAACAGGGTTCCTGCTCTGACATGGTTGTCGCTGAGCACAGCGGCCAACTCGATGGCGTCAGAGAGAGTAACTGGGTTTCTGGCCCATACAGAATCTTGAATTTCCATGGGGAGACCCCCAAGGAATTTCTCTATGGCTCGGCGGGAAGGGGTAACAAGGTGAGGGACCAGTAAGCTTAGCTCGTGGAAGCGCGTCGCGTACTCGCGCGCTTCGCCACTGTATTGCTTCAAGTTCCAGAATTCTTCCTCCAGGCGCTTAACTTCGTTGGGAGGGCAGAATTCTCGCGTAAGAATTTCCTTGAATTCCTCCCATGTCATGCTAGAAGCAGCCTCTGCGCCACGCGCATGAGCTACTCCATTCCACCATGTAAGCGCTCTGGATTCCAGGACGCTGGAAGCATATAGGGTTCGTCTGTCTGAGGGGCATTGGGTATGGAGGAAAGTGTTTTCAATCTTTTCGAGCCATTGGAGCATCACGGTGGCTCCTTCAAGACCTGTGAACTTTGGAGGGTTACCCGCGTTAAAGGACTTAATGTTATAACTCGAGGTATTGGTATTGTTTTGGCTCAAAGCTTGGGCTATTGCGGCGGCCATTTCCTGGGAACGTTGCTGTCTACGCATGCGCGAGGCTTCTCTTCTCTGAAATCGGCGAGATAGCGGAGGCATTCTATAAAAATTTTAATTTTAGTTAATATCTTGGTTTTTATCGCAAAGTTTTAATCTTATAAAGCTTGGTTTCACGGAGTTAGATGCTATCAAAAGTTAAAGTAAAATAAATGATCCTAAATGCAGACTTAATAAAGGTAACAAATTCGAATCAAGAATCGACAATTCATGTATCACCATGACTTTCCGAATTCCCAATTTAAAATATACGAGCAAACGAGCATTGGAGATTGACGATTCATGTATCACCATGACTTTTCAATCCTCAATATAAAATATACAAGAAAATGAGTATTGGAGGTTGACAATTCATGTATCACCATGACTTTTCAAGTCTCCAACCTCAGAACATAATCGTAAATGGAAATTGAAAATCGACTATTCATGTATCACCATGACTTTTCGGATTTTCAAATCCCACAAACGAATATGTAAGTAAAACCAATAAAAATCGAAATTCAACAAAAATCGAAATATCGCGAAATAAAACATAAAATCATATACTGCGCAAGTGCGAGCATATTCATAAATAACCAGTAATTAACAATAAGCGCGCAAACATGAGATTTCTCTCATGCGCGAGAAGGGACTCTTAGGTATTCTAGGCCGTTACGTCTAACCACCTATCCTAAAGTCAACGAGCTCTGATACCAATCTGTAACCCCCCGACCGAAGGCGGATTATACATCGGGGCGCCACATATTGCTTCATTACTCGCGACACTATTGGTGTCAATATTTATTAATACACATTTTATCGCGCACGCGCAGCGGGGACAAAGATAACATGAATCAACATAAATCAATATTATAAAGCATAATATTCGAACAACAATAACATGTCTTGATACATTTTAATCTAGGTCCAAAATAAAAGAACTTCCTACGTGTCCACAAGCTTCGAAGCAGCTACAGCAAACCTGAACATGTGTTAAAATAAACGTCAAACACTTGCGTGTTGGTGAGAAATCAAGTTTAATACAATACATAGATAACAATAAATCTGCGCGCAACACGTGTATGTCTAGAGTTTAACAAGGGTGTAATCAGATTGTGATCAAGCCTAAGATAGTTCATAGATCATAGTCCAATCCATGCTCCCAATTGAGCATAAAAACGAGAAAACATCTGTGCAAGTGTAAACAAAGAAAACCGTAAACGATAGGTCTCCCGTGTTCAACTAATGGTACCAACGGAACTGCGGAATAGGCCGAACAAAGCGGTTAATGATACACACATACAAATAAACAGCCAAGTAAACGTCCTCAACACATGGGATACTGCGCGACTAAAGTTCATAAACAAGTTTAAGACTCAAGTTTTGTATGAACACATGAACATCCCAAAGCATTTAAAATAAAAAGGGATTAGATACGAGATAACTCACATGATAAACGATGCGGTGATAGATAAAGCAAGAACCAACTTTAAACAAGCACAAGTTAACCTATAAATAAGATTATTGTTTTAATGATTTGTTTTAAGTCTTGATTATAAGTTAGCATAATTAATAAGTAAATTAATATTTATATTAAAAAGTTACCGGAAGACAGGGCAGAACAGGGGAGGAAGACGAAGGCAAGAGAGGAGGGAGGCGGCTGAAGAACAACGGCAGAGAGCAAAAGGGAGGAAGAGATAATAAGTGTAGTGTGTGAAGTGTTAAGAAAATAGTATTATATTTATAGGCAAACCCTAGGGGACATAAACCCTAGAAAAGATTTCCAAAAGCAAAAGAAAAGATATCAACAGTAAAAAGATTCCCAAAAGCAAGATCTCAAAAGATATGGCAGCAGGAAAAGGGGAAAAGCAAAAGGGAAAGCTGTCTGGGAACAGTAAAAAGCATGGGCGGTTCAGGTAAAGGTACTGGTCAAGCATGGCAAAAGCAGATCTCAAAAGATAATGTCAGTCACTTTTTCTACCAACCAATGGGGTTGGTACGCATGCTGCGCCGAAAGTAACTATTCAGACATAAGATAGGTTAGGTCAAAAGCACAGAAGATAAGACAACACAAAAGCATACAGGCTGGAATAAACAGAAGATACAAGGGTTAAGCGCGGGAAGGCTGAGTGCGCGAGCGCGAAGGCTGGCACAACGATCCTTAGCGCACTGCGGGAAGAATCACAAATCCTTAGCGTGCTGCGTGAAGAACAAGAATTCTAAGCGCATCGCGGGAAGAACATACATTCTTAGCGCATTGCGGGAAGAACATGCATTCTTAGCGCGCTGCGAGAAGAGTTCTCTTCACGCATCGCAGGAACAAGATGTCTTCACGCAGGCTTCCATGTAAGGAGTCTGGCGCGTGGAGCTGCAGACATCCTTAGGCGGGAAGAACCAAAGGACAAGCAAAGAGAAGAGGGAAACAAGGCGTAAGGGCGGGACGGCGACAAGAGGGAAAAGAAGGCGGAAAGAGAGAAGGAAGAGGGACGGGACGGCGGAAAGAAAGAGAGAGAAAGAGGCGGGAAGGAAAATATATATTATTATTAAAAGTAAAATATAAGTATAAATATTAAATAATAAAAGAGAGATCGGGTCAGAGAAACGGGTACCTGGGTCGGGTCGGATCGGGGCAGATGTCACACCTTGGTGAGGGTAAACCAATTTCAACCGGGACCATGGCTTCAGTGCCATAAGTGAGGCTGAACGGGGTTTCTCCCGTACTTGCATTTTTCATCGTTCTGTGTGCCCAAAGGACGTGTGGAAGTTCGTCCACCCAGCCGGATCTGTGTTCCAATAGTCTTTTCTTTATGCCATCGACGATGCTCCTATTCGCTCTTTCCACCTCACCATTACCCTGCGGGTGCGCCACTGAGGTAAAGGTGTGGGTGATTTGAAGTTCTTTCAGCCACTGTTGTAGCTTCTTGTCAGCAAAGTTGGTGCCGTTATCGCTCACCAAATTTTGTGGAAGCCCGAAACGACATATAATAAATTCCCAAATAAATTTCTTGATATGTTTTGCGGTTGTTTGGGCTAAGGGTTTTGCTTCTATTCACTTGTTGAAGTAGTCGATTGCGACCACTAGATATTGAACGTTCCCTGCTGCTGTGGGAAATGGGCCTGTCACATCAATGGCCCACTTCTGAAATGGCCATGAAGAGGTGACTGGAACAAGTTCGTTCTTCGGGCGATGCGTGTTAGGTGCGTAGAGTTGGCAAGACCTACACTTTCTGATGTATGCCAGTGCATCCGTATGCATCCCCGGCCAAAAGTATCTCGCGTTGTTTAGCTTAGCTACAACTGCGCGTGGACCTGCGTGTATCCCACAGATGCCTTCGTGTACTTCCCTTAGGAGGTAGTCGGCATCTTGGTCGTCAACACATCTGAGGAGTGGGCCAAGAAAGTTACGTCTGTAAAGGATGTCATCGATGAGTTGATAGTTCAGTGCTTTACAGCGTAGTTTTCTTGCCTGTGTTTTCGACTCTGGTAGTATACCCGCCGCAAGGTAATTTATTATTGGTGTCATCCACGTTTCCGTGCCGGTTTGGATGACACAGACTTCTTTGTGTGGGACTGATGGTGCTCCAAGGAGTTCAATGCGGATGTCCTTTCCCAAGTGGGTGAAAGCCAATGACGCAAGCTTGCTTAACGCATCCGCAGATTTGTTTTCGCTACGCTTGACGTGTATGACCTTACAATCATTAAAATCGCGCATGAGGGTTTTTGCTTGAGCGAGGTACAAGGACATTGTGTCGTTCACGGCCGTGTACGTCCTGTTTATCTGATTGGCTACTAACATGGAATCCACATGGGCTTCCAAGTTCTTTACTCCCATCTTACGCGCAATCCTTAACCCGGCCAAGAATGCTTCATACTCAGCCTCGTTATTCGTACTTGGAAAATCTAGTCGAATAGCGTAAGTGTATTCTTGGCTTGCTGGGTTGGTTAGTTTTAACCCTGCGCCTGAGCCCTCGTTGTTGGCTGCTCCATCAGTGTAAAGTCGCCAGACATCATCGATGTCCTATGCTGGAGAGGGTTGAGCCTCGTCCTGGCACTCTTTCTCCCGCGAGGCGGGGACTTCGGCAATATTGGTTCTCATGGTTAAGAAAAAATTAAAAATAAAAATTTGGGTATCTAGTGTAACATCATAAATGTCTTAAATCTACGATCAACTCATTTATTAAGAGAAATACAAAATTTTTTTAGGCAAAGTAAGGTTTATATCAACACAGCGGGCAATAAGCTGCCACTACCCAAAAGTAAACTGGTCCTATAAAAACAAATTAAATAAGGGAAAAGTAGATGTACACGAAAAAATAAAATATTTTTTATGTATAGATAATAAAATGTAAAAAAATATTATCATGTGTTTTTACTAAAATTAATAATGATAATATTTCATAATGATAGATTGATTTCCATATCATGAACACAATATTATATTGTAGAAAAAGGATTCCATCATTGTCAATACCTAATTACTATTTCAGTCATGAAACACGAAGTATACTTTAATATCCTTGGTGTTAAATTATATATATGTTTTAGACACAAACGATAAACTAATAAAAAATCTTAAAAGCCATAAAAGACTTCGGCGGGTGACATCAGGCTATATAAATAGATCGAAATTTGAATTTTTTGGTCGAATTGATGCTCGTTTAAGTTAATGTAGTTAGTGGTGTTTTTTTGGCTCTTCCCCGATCGGGGAGGTGGTTGTTGTTGTCGTTGTTATTTATAAAAGGTTACGTTTCAAAATATATATAGAAACAATCGAAAGGGTAAATAAATAATGTATGGTGCGTATAATGAAACTTTAACGCGCTGTAGTCATAAAACACGTACACCGTGCAATAATTATGAACCACATCAATAGATAAATAAGCATTCATAGCCATTAAAAACGCATAACTATCGATCACCACGTGATACATTATTATATATCACGGACTAGATATTTGCACACAACTAATCACATAGTTCATGAAGCATTATGTCATTTTAGTTAAGTTGATGTTGTGATGCTTCACTAACTCTAAAATGCCATGCATCTTTACGATAAAAACATACATAACAGTTCTTGTTTTTTCTTAATTATTTGAGATATAAAGACATATATCAAAGAGTAAACTGCGGTTTTCATCCCTATAGTTTGTCCAAATCTGCGACTTTAGTCCAGTAGTTTCAAATATGTGATTTTCGTCCATGTGGTTTCATTTCACTTGCAATTAAACCCGACCCCACTAGCCCCATTAAGTCTAGTTGTTAAACCCATCAGCGTGTCCTCACGTGAGGGGCGGTTTTTTCCTTTTTCTCCCCAAATAAGCCCTAATTCGCAAGCCCCCTCACGTGAGTGGCTGAGGTGTATTTGGGAACAAAAAAGGACAAAATTGTCCCTCACGTGAGAGACACGCTGATGGGTTTAATGATCAGACTTAATGGGGTTAGTGAGGTCGGCTTTAATTGTAAGTGAAATGAAACCACAGAGACGAAAACCGCATTTCACTCATTATCGAATTACTTTAATCTGAAAGTGATAACATGATTCAGGAAAATCATAGAAATTACCTACAATATATAATATGTATATGATCTTCTTAGTTGGAATTTAATGCAAGAGGAAAAGATTGTTGATAAAACAAAGCCATGAAAAGATGCTACAATGTAACAAGGGTACCTTTGAGTCCTTGGATTAGACAGGAAATTAGGTAGTGATATTGCAGAAATTGAAAGAAATGGACCACTTTAACAAGGAGTTGCCCTTTGTATAAGAACTTGTTTAATATCCAGCAACTAGAAGCTATTAAGATGGAGACCTAAGAATTGATATTTGGACCTTCTTAGAGGATGAAGACAAGATGAAAAGATTCAATCAATCTGAGAAAAGATTTTAGATGTGTCTAGAGCTTTATATATAATCATTTGAAGAGGTAGGTCCCAGCAGAGCCCAGTTGGACCCGCAAGACTCACCTTGAAGAGGGACGTCTGCGCAAGGACCAACTGGTTCCGCAGGACCCACCATGCTCAGAGATGAAGACCTTACGCGCAGTACGCCAGCTGTTCCCGCAGGGAAAGCCTCCCAATGGTGAAGTACCCCGCCTGTCCCCGCAGCTGCGGATACAAGCCATCAGGGAAGGCTACCCGCACTAATAGCAAGTCTACACGCACAAGGCACTAAATAATTCAGTGTCACCTGAAGGAAGGAGCAAGGCGGGAATACTCCCGCCCAAATGTGCCAGTCCGTATGCTTCTGGAAGATCTTTTGTACTATACCTGCCAAGGTATGGACAAAATAGACAAGATCTGACCAAAGCAGCCCATGAACCAATCACAGGGTGACAGCTCACCGACAACAGTACGAGGAGGAGCATGCTCTAGTACTGTTTGTCACTATTAGCCGCTGCCTACTCACCAACCCTTGTCGTGGCACGCACATAGCCTACAGTTGGTGGAAAGGGAACAGTACACAGCCGCCCTTGTCACTATCAGCCGCTGCCTACCCACCAACCAGCATGGCACGTGCGTAGCCCATAGTTGGTAGAACAGGAATATTATACAGCTGACTGTACCTGCTTGGAAACCTACCTTCGGCTATAAATACTCCAACACCTTGGAACGGTATGATCATCTGGTATTTTACCTTCACTAGCTATTTCTCTCAATATACACTTATATTCAGAGCAATCTAGTCTGATTCTCACGCCGGAGGGTGGTCACAAGGAGGAACCCCCCCTTCTCAGTGACGAGCTCACGGTGTTTGTTTTGCAGGTCATCTGAAGAACATCCTTCTTTGCCGGACCTAACCCTCGTGGGAAACATCTATTTAACCCCCAGATTATCCGTAATCTGCCCGGGGTCGATTAGTGTTTCTTCATTGGCGCCATCCGTGTATAAAAGCTAGAACTAATTCTCAGTTTTTTCAAAATTTCTGAAGAAATGGTTAACGTTACTCCGGTCCCAAGGCCAGTAAGTGACCAGGAAACCCCGGTAACCACAACCCCAGCCACTGGGAGGAACACCGGCGGTTATACAAATTTTACGAACACTACCCCGGTTACCCAAGCCAGGGCAAGTGCAGTAAACAATATTTCACTGGGATTCACTGATGCCCAGTTAGATAAACAGGCGAGGCTCCCTCGCCAAACACTCGATCAAGTTAAGGCGTGGGCCGAAGCACGCCAGAAAGAGTTCCAAGCTGAGTTGGATGAACGTTTGCATTCACTCCAACAGGCTGACGAATTCGGAAGTACTCGACAACAGCTCAACATAAACAGTGAGTGCGAGTACTCGGACGATGATCGGGAGGAATCCGACACCGACGCAAACCCTCGCCACAGGGCGAAAGGGAAGCGTAAGGAAACGGACTTCCAACCAAGAAGGAATTTTGGAGAAACCTTCAAACCAAGGAACGCGGGAGGAAACCCACGTGACTTCTCCAAAACCTTTAGACCAACTGCCGCAAATGCGGGAAAGTCCAAGTTTGCAAGGGACATTGCGGAAGCAATCGCCCCGAGAAGTGCCAAACAGATGTCCAACATCGACACTTATGATGGTATGTCCGACCCAGATGATCACTTGAACAGATTCATAGCGGGGGCAACCGTCAGCAGCTGGACGGAACCCACGTGGTGTTATATGTTCCAGATGACGCTGGTTGGAGCGGCCAGGGCGTGGTTCGATCGTTTGCCGTTCCACCACATCTATGATTGGGCGGACTTTCAGCACAAGTTCAGCCAACACTTCAGTCAACAGAGGAAATATACTGAAGAACAGTGGACGATCCTCAACTGCGTGAGAGAGGAGGATGAATCTTTACTAGACTTCATCACTCGCTTCAACTTCAAAAAGCTGAGTCTGGGCGACATAAGTGAAGATCTTGTTCGCGCCGCTTTCATCCAGGGCGCCGAATACCCAGAGCTTATCCGCACGTTGACGGGTAAGGACGGCATGCCATCAACATGGGATGCCATCATGACGGCGGCCAAGCGCTTTGCCGAGACAGAGAAGCAACTGGGTAGGGACCTTCCCCAGAGTACACATCTCTACACGCAGAGGACCAGGGAAAACAATGTTCGGATCGCCCGGCAGAACAAAAAGAGGAAGCTAGGTATTTGGCAGTCAAGGGTAAACTTTGACACATCATCCAGCTCTCGCCCTCTTGTTGGCGGAAGGGATAACACGCACCCTTCAAGCCGAAAACACCGGTGGACGCCACTCACCAAAAGCGTCACGGAGATATTTGCTACCGAAAAACTCCCATGGCCAAAAGCTCCAATGATCCGGCAACGACCTAATGCGGATCAGAGCAAATTCTGTGACTTCCACGGGACAAAGGGTCACAGTACAGAGGAGTGTACATCCTTGAAGGATGTAGTTGAAACATTCGTCAAGGATGGAAGACTTGCAAACCTTGTGGCATCAATCAAGAATGGAGGGAGGAATGAGAAACGGTACAAAGGCAATGGACGAAAGCCCGTTGACATCAGCATCCACATGGTTCATACTAACATCACAGGAAGAAAAAGACGAACGACAGAACCATGCTCGTGGAAGGAAGCTGAGGTGCGCTTCCCGCGAGTGCCAGGAGGACCCAGCAAAGAAGGCCCTATCGTCATCAAAAGCCATCTGGGGCACTACATCACTTCACGCACTCTTGCTGACAACGGCGCCTCGTCAACGGTGATGTACAGGCAGTTCTTCGACAAGCTAGATGACGAAGACAAAGAACGCCTGGAAACGGTCTGCGCCTCGATGGAAGGGTTCGACGGCAGCACAAACACCCCCTGGGTATCCTATCTTTCCCCGTCACTCTCTCGGACGGGAAACACTCCCGCACAGAAGATGTGGACTATCGTAATGAGGAAGCCACACCACACATACGACATTCTCTTTGGGAGAGACGGTATGGCAAGATTTAACGCCGTGGTATCTTCAGTCCACGGCATGATGGGATGGCCAACAGCTGAGGGTGTAGCGATGATCACCGGCATTCCCCAGGTATGCATCGCATCTGTCTCATCTAAACCCAAACCAAAGATGGCTAAACCAACCATCACCGAACCGGAAGAATGGGCCTTCAATGGCAAATACCCTGACCAGGCCGTTACCATTGGCCCAACAGTCATTGATCCCACGCGCACCTTACTCAAACTCTTACTACTGAAAAACGCTGACATCTTCGCATGGACACCAGCTGACATGACTGGTGTACCTCGAAGTAAAGCAGAGCATAAGCTGAAGTGTGACCCGGCTTTTACGCCAGTCCTACAAAAGCGCAGAGTAATGGGGGCGGAACAAGCTAACGCGTGTAGAACCCAAGTCAAGGAACTCCTTGACGCGGGCATCGTACGCGTTAGCAGATATCAAACATGGGTTGCAAATCCCGTTATGGTACCGAAGAATAACAAACAATGGCGCATGTGCATAGATTTCAAAGACTTAAACAAAGCATGCCCCAAAGATTGTTATCCGTTACTCGAAATTGATCTTAAGGTAGATTCGTTAGCACCGTTTCGCCTTAAATGCTTCCTGGATGCGTATAAGGGGTATCATCAAATCCACATGGCCGTTGATGATCAGGACAAAACCGCTTTGCGGACGCCCGATGGCACATTTTTTTATCAAATGATGCCATTCGGACTTAAGAATGCCGGGTCCACATATCAACGACTGATGGACAAAGAGTTCATTGCCCAAATTGGGAGGAACTTGGAAGTCTACATGGATGACTTGGTCATCAAAAGCCCTGACGCAGAAGCGATGTTGAAAGACATCGAAGAAACTTTTAACACGCTCAGGAAGATAAACATGAAGCTCAACCCGAGCAAGTGTTCCTTTGGGATGGAAGAAGGGAAGTTCTTAGGGGTCATCGTCACTAAAGATGGCTTCAGAGCGAACCCTGAAAAGGTCGAAGCCATTATCAAAATGGAATCACCTACTACCATCAAGCAAGCTCAGACACTGAATGGACGACTAGTTGCACTTAACCGCTTTTTGGCAAACCATGCGGATAAGTCGTTTCCTTTCGTGTCAACATTGAGGAACTGTTTAAAGAAAACGCACTTCCGCTGGACACCAGAAGCGGAAGCAGCTTTTCAGGAGATTCGGTCACGCTTGATTGAACTCCCAACGCTCACAGCACCAGAAGCGGGGGAGGAATTAATCCTATACCTTTCCGCCACAGATAGAGCAACCGGAGCAGTCCTGCTAGCAGAGCGGAAAGGCATCCAGATGCCAATCTACTATGTTAGCCGTGTCCTAACAAACGTAGAAACCCGGTACTCCACCCTGGAAAAATTAATCTTGGCACTTGTACAAGCTTCACGAAGACTGAGACGATATTTCCAGGGTCACCCAATCACCATTCTCACCAACTTCAAACTCGCAAACGTTCTAGGCAAACCCGAATTATCGGGACGTCTAGCAAAATGGGCAATTGAGTTGGGGGAATATGCGATAAAGTACAAGCCAATACCAGCTATGAAAGGCCAGGTCCTGGCCGACTTTATTGCAGAAGTCCCCGCTTCACGGGAGAAAGAGTGCCAAGAGGAGGCTCAACCCTCCCCAGCACAGGACATCAATGATGTCTGGCGACTCTACACTGATGGAGCAGCCAGCAACAAGGTTCAGGCGCAGGGTTGAAATTAACCAACCCAGCAGGCCAAGAATACACTTACGCCATTCGACTGGACTTTCCAAGTACGAATAACGAAGCCGAGTACGAAGCATTCTTGGCAGGGCTGAGAATTGCGCGTAAAATGGGAGTGAAAAACTTGGAAGCCCACGTAGATTCCATGTTAGTAGCCAATCAGATAAACGGAACGTACACGGCCGTGAACGACACAATGGCCCTGTACCTCGCACAAGCAAAAACCCTTATGCGCGATTTTAATGATTGTAAAGTCATACACGTCAAGCGTAGCGAAAACAAATCTGCGGATGCGTTAAGCAAGCTTGCATCATTAGCCTTCACCCATTTGGAAAGGACATCCGCATTGAACTCCTTGAAGCACCATCAGTCCCGCACAAGGAAATTTGTGTCATCCAAACCGGTACAGAAACGTGGATGACACCAATAATAAATTACCTTGCAGCGGGTATACTACCAGAGTCAAAAACACAGGCAAGAAAAATACGTTGTAAAGCATTAAACTATCAACTCATTGATGACATCCTTTACAGACGTAACTTTCTTGGCCCACTCTTAAGATGCGTGGACAACCAAGATGCTGACTACCTCCTAAGGGAAGTACACGAAGGCATCTGTGGAGTACACGCAGGTCCACGCGCTGTTGTAGCTAAGCTAAACAACGCGGGATACTTTTGGCCGGGGATGCATACGGATGCACTGGCATACATCAGAAAGTGTAGGTCTTGCCAGCTCTACGCACCCAACACGCATCGCCCGAAGAATGAACTTGTTCCAGTCACCTCTTCATGGCCATTTCAGAAGTGGTCCATCGATGTGACATGCCCATTTCCTACAGCAGCAGGAAACGTTCAGTTCCTAGTGGTAGCCATCGACTACTTCACCAAGTGGATAGAAGCAAAACCCTTAGCCCAAACAACCGCAAAACATATTAAAAAATTTATTTGGGAATTTATTATTTGTCGTTTTAGACTTCCACAGACTTTGGTGAGTGATAACGGCACCAACTTTGCTGACAAGAAGCTACAAAAGTGGCTAGAAGAACTTCAAATCACCCACACCTTTACCTCAGTAGCACACCCGCAAGGTAACGGTGAGGTGGAAAGAGCGAATAAAAGCATCGTCGACGGCATAAAGAAAAGACTCCTGGAACACAGATCCGGTTGGGTAGACGAAGTTCCACACGTCCTTTGGGCAAACAGAACGCTGAAAAAGGCCAGTACGGGAGAAACCCCGTTCAGCCTCACTTATGGCACTGTAGCCATGGTCCCAGTCGAAATTGGTTTGCCCTTACCAAGGGTCTTGATTCAGCCAGATGACAATGATGCGGAAAGACGGTTAGACCTTATGCTAACCGAAGAACGCAGAGACTTAGCCGCAGCGCGTGAAGAAAACTACAAGCGACAAATGCAAAAGTACTACAACACGCGGGTAAAACTCTGCAACTTCAACGTAGGAGACTACATATTGCGTAACAACGAGGCTTCAAACCAAGAGCGCCCAGGAAAACTGGCACCGGTCTGGGAAGGACCATACATTATCAAAGAAGTTTTGGGAAAAGGCGCATACCGGCTCGAAAGGCTCGATGGCACTCCTATCCCAAGAACATGGAACGGAGCTCAATTACGCAAATGTTACATGTAGATCAATTCCAAATTTGTAAAGGCCTAGAGCCACTTCTAATGGAAATGATTCTCCTTTCACATTGTGTTGATAGCCTTACCTTTATACTTATGAACTTCCCACGCTGATATGCCGGTATTCACCGCATAAATATGGGAAGAAGTAAGTCGTTGCGTGTGGAAGGCGGCGAAACCCGCATAAACACATAAAACGGTAAAAATTTCTAAGGAAAACCTTCACGCAGGTCAGCCATAGGTGAGGTTTGGTCATCCCAATAAATGAAAGTGACGGTCCTACCCGCACAATCATGATAAGGAAACTGAACATTGACCTATTGGCAACCGCGCGTCGAAAGGTTAACTTATTCAAAACACTTAGAAAATTTCAAAGGAAAAGTTGAGGAAAACTTCCACGCAGGTCAGATATAGGTAAAGTTTAGCCATCCTACTAAGTGCAAGTGACGGTCTTATCCGCACAATCACGAAAGAGGACGCAAAACTTTAACTTATTATCTGCCACGTTGAAAAGTTAACTTATCTAAGTATTAAAGAAATTGCAAAGTTAAATCAAAATATGCGTGAAATAAACAAGGCAAGGCATTAGCAAATAATCTTTATTCCATCGAAATTCAAATATTACAAAGATTGCTGGGTACATACCCGCATACAAAATAAGCTATAAAAAAATAAAAATCTACTCTAATGGTGGAAAGGGATTTTAAGGATCAAGCTTCAGGACCACTTCCACTTGGACCCGCACCATCAGTAGAGTGTGGCGGTTCAAGGAAAGCTTTAAGGATAGCTAGCCCATCATCAGCAGCAGCAATCTCGTTCACCTTCTCCACCACCGGATGCGGGAAGGCAGCATATTGATTCACTGCTTGGTCATACGCAGCTTCAGTATCCACATTGTAAAGAGGGAAGTTGGAAGGCGGGATGCCTTGTTCAACAAACCCTAGACCAAGCAGGAAGCCAGCCTTTTCCCCATCCTCATGAGAAGCGTTGAGGGATGCGCTCATCGCATCGTCATATGATGTGTTCGTGAACACCCGATGCACAACCTACAAAACAAAAGTTTGTCAAACTCAAGAGTAAGGAAAAGCGTAAAGAAGTTGGAAGTTAGGAAGCTGCGCATACCTGCGACAACGCTTCTCGAAGAAGCCATTCCTTGGCAACCAGAGCTTCCTGGAGGGCAGCTTGAGCTTCATTACGGGCGCGTTCGGCTTCGTTCTTTGTGAGGTTGGCAAGCAACACATCTTTGGCTGCAGCCTCTTCGACGCCCTTTAGCTTACGCTCAGTGTGGTCAAGCACCCCCCTCTGGTCCAAGATCTCTTGGAGTTTCTTGGCATCTTCCATGGCCAAGGCATCATGAGCCTGCTGGAGCCTCTCTAATTTGGCTTTAAGTTCCTCATTTTCGATGCGTAGAGGCTCAGCAGCAGCTTCAGCCTTGGTGGCCCTCTCGGTTGCGTTCCTGGCAGTTTCCTTGGCCAGCCGAAGCTGTTCGTTAACAGCTTGGGCAGCCTTGGAACGGGCCTCCAGACGAGCCTGAACGTCAACCTCAAGGGCCATTAAGGCCTTCTCCTTTTCCGCGGCAACAGCGGCAAGCTTCGCATTCTCCTCCCGGATGGCCCGCGCCTGAGTCACTTCAAGGCTACGCGCCGTCTTCAACTTGTCGTTTTCACGACAAAGTAGCTCGACGCGCGGCTGCATCCGGGCGAGAAGGATTCGGAGCTCGTTGGACAGCCTACCTTCCTGGTAGCTGGCCATGGCCTCCCCCAGCGCACCGCTTGGGGCGGCGTGACGCGCCCATTCTACGCAGTCCTCAGCAGTCCGGAGGGTCGTTCCCCGGCGGATCTTCCACCGAGGAGCGTACACCTCGTTGGAATCACGAACTGCAATAAAACAAAAAACAGTTAAGAGAGAAATGATGAAAGGGATATAGGCCAAAATAACCCTACGCACCTGTAGGGTCGACAACAGGCCGATAGCCACCAAACCCATCACCTGAACCTAAGGGATATCCATCCAAAAGGTCAAGGAGACGGGAAGGAGGCAAGGATTGGCTAGACGCCCCAGCCCCAAACGTACCTGAAGGACCGGCCGTAGTCGCAGGCGCCGGAGGAGACGTGGTGGAGGCTGTGTAACAATTCCGACAAATTCAGGTATACCCTAGCCGGAATATACTATTTACGTGTTATTTAATACTGAATATATGGATTATAATGTGATTATACGAATATATAAGATTCTCAGTACGAATTATACTCAAATGTACAACTAGTCGTATCGGAATTACGATTAATCGATGAACGGTTATTGAAACGCGAACGAATCGGGAATTACATTATAGACGAAATATATAATGTTTAGTGATGTTTACGAAGTATTAAAGCTTCGGGATAAGTGAATTATAGCACAGAAAAAGGATTTCGATTTATTAGTACGTCGGTACGATAAACGAAACCTTTAACATCGAACCAAGCAAGAGACGATCGATCAAGCCGAAAAAGATGCACAATTACCGACAATATGATATGTTAAGTCAATAAATCTCATGGTTTAAGTTTTTAAAGTTTTTAAATCGGTTTTATATAAATTTAAATTTTAAGCCGAAAAACGACCGTTTTGGCCTCGTTTTAAGCCGAATTAAACGTTTAACCGAAAAACGAACTGAACCAGATTATCCACAACATTATCCGGATTACACAATCCAAGTTTGTGGCCAAGAATGAAGATGTGGGTCCCACCCCACACCCTAACTTGGACCGATCGGTCCTATGCACACACACACACATTAGATTTTCTTTTTTCTAAGCTTCCAACTCCAAAACCCTCTCAACACACTTCAACCTTCATCCAAATCATTGATTTTTAACAAGAATCATAAGGTAAAAACATGGTTTTAATGGTTGATTCTTAGTTTTGATTCTATAATCTTGAGAAAATGAGGTTTCAAATGAAAAATGGGTGAAAACCCGAGATGAAACCGATTCTAGCATGATCAAGTGATGTATACAAGTTATACAAGGGATCTTGGTCCAAGAAAGGAGTTAAAAGAGTCAAAAACGAATTTTTACGGTCAAAATCTTTGTTTTGATGTTTTAATCGAAACCATGAAAGAAATGGCTTGATTGTGGGTATAACTTGCTTGGTGTGGTGTTGTTGTGCTTGTAGGTGTTGTATCTAGTTGCTATCAAAGGCTAGAAACCAAGATCTTTGCGATCTAACGCTAGAAAACACAAGGTAGTTCGGTTTTCGTATGATTTAGATAATTTGGACAGATTGTGATAGACCTAGAGTTGGGTCACGAAATTTCACAGAGATGATCTACACATGAAAATATGAGATCTGTGAATTTTTGGTAATTTTTGGATAAAGGATGAATATTTGGTGAATTTAATGCTCGGTTTTGGCCAAAAATGGTGAAAATTAGCTAAGCATCATGAAAATTTCTGGAAAATTTAAGATAAGCTTTTTATAGCATATAAAAGCCACACACAAAATTTCAGGTTCATTGGAGAAGTCTAAGTAGGCTTTTCGGTAAAACGAGTTCTAGGGATTTCTAGCTCGGTTTTGGTAAAAATGGCATGAAAAATGAGTTTTTCGTTCTGGAAAAATTACAGGGAACTATTTGGGTGATAGGGGTCATCCCAGAAAAATTTGGGATTTTTCGAAGGTCATTTGGTATTTTCGACATATTTGGTGTTTAAATGACGTTTAAAAATGGTTAAATAAATTTTAGATATAAAAATTAATTCTGGAAAAATTTTATAAAATTCCTTACTGTCAAAATATAGTTTGTACAAAATTTCAAGGTCCGAGACTAAACGGATATTTATTTGTGCTAAATGAAACTTAAAAACAAACTTTTAAAGCTTAAAACGAGTAAACCGGCGAAGTTCGCCTAAGCGAGCTGACTGGTGTTTGAAAACCTTAAAAATGGATGATTTTTATGAAACTAAGTTAATCAAGTAAAAATAAATCATCCGAAAATAATTCGGATGATTTGGGTAATTTTACCCGACTTAACCGTTTCCGGTGTATTAAAGGCGGAAACGGGCCCCGCGGCCAAACGGGGTGTCTAACCGAGCTCTAATTTCACCACTTTAATGAAAATATCAATAATAACTATTTTCGGATCGTATGTGGTCAAACTCATTTTTTTGAAAACATAAAGACGGATAACCGTGCTAGGCACGTAAAACGAGAAAACAAATTAACGGTAGTTTTGACTAAAGAACTCTTAGTGATATCACAATCTAAGTCCTGAGAAGTGCATCGGGGTTAACATGGTCCCCGGATCGTGTACGGTACTGGGTTAGCAGTGTCCCCAGACGTACCGGTTAACACGAATTTAAGTTATATTGATAGAAATTGTGTAGTAACGATTTGGGGATCGTATTACAGATCTGTACCAGTAGCCGTGCACCGTAGTACATCTTTGCTCACAAGAAGGTGAGTTTCACGAGCCCCTTTTTCCTGAATTGTTTTCGAATATTTTCCCGGGGCGGAAAGCATGTTGTTACTAAAATGTTTAAGTACATACTGAACACATAGATTTGCGTGCATTTATATATGTTTTATTGTACGGGAATCGTACGGAAATGTACTAAGATGGCAATTGTCTGAGTTACTAACATTGTAAGGCCCCGCAACACGAGTGATTAACTGAAATCCGGTAGAGTGTGGATAGTACTATTGGTCTGACAAACCCAACTGGTCCGGCATGGATTTGCTGATGTTTCCCAGCCAGTTGCACTTGTCTATATTGGGTGTTATATTTATTTTGCTATGTAATGTTAGGCATAGCGGTTTGGGGCAGATTCGTGGGCGGAGTATGCCACGGGGTTGTGTGTGATAGTCAGAGGTTTCACTTGTGGGCTCAGCATAATTACATCGCTAATATATGATTTATTATAATGAATTGTCAATGTTTATTTAAATCAGTGAAACTCACCAACTATTCGTAGTTGACTCGTTTTCTTTCCATGCTTTCTAGGTACACCAAAATTGGAATGAATGATACGTGCTTGCTGATGTGTGCTATTTTGTGGAAGCTTAAGGATCTATATTTTGTTTTAAATATGTTAATGTACTATCGGTAAAACTTATGTGATAACACCTAGATGGTAACGAAACTCGGAACAATGCAATTCGCTTAAATAAATGTAGTGGTGTTTTCTTTATAAGCAATGCTGTTGATATCAGATGTGTCTGTTGCATCCCGTGTACGTTTCCGCTGCGGTTACGGGGTGTTACAGGCTGCCGCGGCGGAAACCAACGAAGGTGAACTCACCGGAGGTGAACTCACAACCGTGGCCGCGGCTGCGGAAGAACCCGCAAGAGATATCACCGCCGGCTCAGTGATGGATTCGGTGAAAATGGCACTGACAGCCGGCGGGGATAAGGTTACAGCTGGAACAGTTGGCTCAACGGGATGAGCAACTGAACCAGTACTGCAAGCAGGCGTAGCCGCCTGGGTCATCGCCTCGGGTAGGTTGACCAAACCTACCTTCATGGGTCCAGAGCTGCTCCCTCCCGCTCCACTTTGGAATGCCGTAGCATCCACGCCTGCACGAAGACAAGATAAATAAGTATAATAGCGGAAAGATAAGAAAACGTAATGAACACTTACGGGTCTTTTTGAGCCTGAAGGTGCGAATGGGCGGGGACGAACCCGATGGAGCCGGCCTCTTCACGCCGGTCACCGTCGTCGTCCGGGGCTGCTCGGAGGTGACAGCCGTCTGAACCTCCGGAACAGTTGTCTCACCACCAGGGTTCCCCTCCACCTCTTCACTTTCGGTCTCTGAGTCAGACCGATGCACCGGATCGGCAGTGGAGGCAACCTTCGCCTTGCCCTTCCCGCCGGCGGCCTTCTTCTTCCTCGCCAAGAAAGGACCATCTACGGATTCCTCAGAAGACGATAAAATTAGAGGAACTCCCGCAGAGGTTTCAGCATTGACAGGGCGAGGGTTAAAAAGTTCTTTTCCTGGGCGCCTGGCGCTCAAGATCTCGTGGCCTGGCGGGTAGACCTCCACGAACCGATCCGCCGTTTGCTCAAGGATGGGCAACTCGTTCTCATCTAGAGCACGAGTACCCATCCGAGCGGGACCACCAGCCTCCCGCGGCTGCAGGAGAGACTGCAAGTCGTTTCTCTCTGAAAATAAAGAGATGGTTAGAACAAAAACCCTAACCTAGCAAATAAAATAAAGCATACCGTAAGGGACAGAGTTCAAACCGTATTCGAGGACGATCGGCATTTGCGGAGTCTCAGAGCCGGCATCCTTCCATACCCGACTCATCCCAAGCATCACCATCCCGGACTCCGCAAACCGGTAAACCGGAGTCTGGATCCGGGAAATCTTGGAGAACCATTCCGCCTCCTGGTAGTTGGAGGCGTGAAGGTTGGGGAGTGCTCTCCCATTTTTGAATGTCATCGCAATAGGGACGACACGGGCAGAGATGTAGAAGAACTCCCGTTTCCAAGACCAAAGACTGCGCTCGGTGGCGCAAATCTTCAGAC
This sequence comes from Bidens hawaiensis, assembly GCF_021521415.1. Lineage (NCBI taxonomy): Eukaryota > Viridiplantae > Streptophyta > Magnoliopsida > Asterales > Asteraceae > Bidens > Bidens hawaiensis. The sequence continues at coordinate 123,511 of NW_027497235.1, read as the reverse complement.
CCTTGATCCGGTTGACCAGGGTGTACCACCCTTGGATGCACCTCCAGGAGTAGAAGGTCATCAGGCGGTCGACATGGGGCTCTACACCCATAGTGAGGCACACCCACTCGAAATGGCGGATCTTCGCGATCGCCATTGGGTGTACCTCCGTCAAGTGTACACCGTGCCTCTCCAGAACACGGTACACAAACTTCGTCAATGGGAACCTCAGATTCCCATAGACGAAGAATGCAGCGTACACCCCTATCTTGCCCTTGGGTGCATCGTACACCGTCTAATGAGGCTCCGGAAACTTAGGCTCGAAAGGCTCGAGCATGAACTTCCGGACGATGTACTGGTAGAGGTCAATAGGAAGAGCGCACTGGCACTCGCCGGCAGTGCTCTTGTCGTCCTTTTCGGACGTCGACGTCGGGTTCTCGACGAACAACTCAGCCTCCTCGGCAGTGGCCTCAAAATCACGGGTAGAAGACATGTTTTGGATGTACAGAACAACGATTTCAGAAGAATGCTCGACGGAATAGTGAGTATTCGCCGGAAATCGTTTTAAGAAGATGAAGAGAGAAGTGAAAGTGTGGACTAAGGTGCACCCTCTCGCCCTTTATATACTCATCACAATTAATGCGATGAATTTAATGCGGAAGAGAGAGAAATCGCAGGTGCAATGAAACTATGACACGTGGCAAATAGTAAGCTGGCAACAGCTGTTGAAAAGACGCGTGCAATTAATTTCGCGGCCACGCGCCCGAAAAATCGCGCCCACGCGCCTGAAAAAGCGCCTGGAATGACCATATACTGTCACGTCGCCATAACTTCCTGCACGTCCTGACACTGTCAGAAGAAACCGTCAGACGACGTTTCAACAGTTTGGACTGTTATTATCCTTTCACCAACTTTTCGAATTTCAAAAAGATTCAAAAGTAAGCGGGAAAATACCCCTTACCTTGGCAACCAAGTAACTATAAGACAGGTGCGAGTACAGTGTCAAGGCAAAACCCTTCACATACTTAGCACCCGCAGGGAATTGAAGCCAGGAATACCTTGGAAGTAAAGTAACTATAAGACGAGTGCGGGTACAGTGTCAAGGCGAAACCCTTCAAATACCTAGCACTCCGCAGGGAATTGAAACCAAGAAGGATCTTCTGGGCCATGCTTGCGGAAACGGGAGTAACATCTTCGCATAGTGGGAACGTTGAGACCTAGATTGTTTGAAGCTCCAAGATGGAATTGGTTGTTTTAACATAATTGATCACTATGTTCAAAACTACCAAAACCTCATGGAGAATCTACACAAGTGAAACTCAACGCTCCTGACTTGCGAGGAGGTTACACACCTACCCGCATCATACCCAAAGATCAAGCAGAAAAGTCGGGAATTTATGCACGTGACATTAGGGAAACCGCGGGAAGAATCCCCACGGACAACCTTAAAACTAAATCCTTTTCGAAACCCCTTGCTTAAGTCCAAAGTTCACCTCACTTATTAACAATTCATGAGAAGAACATTGGACTGGGGGGACTTGAAGAGGTAGGTCCCAGCAGAGCCCAGTTGGACCCGCAAGACTCACCTTGAAGAGGGACGTCTGCGCAAGGACCAACTGGTTCCGCAGGACCCACCATGCTCAGAGATGAAGACCTTACGCGCAGTACGCCAGCTGTTCCCGCAGGGAAAGCCTCCCAATGGTGAAGTACCCCGCCTGTCCCCACAGCTGCGGATACAAGCCATCAGGGAAGGCTACCCACACTAATAGCAAGGCTACACGCACAAGGCACTAAATAATTCAGTGTCACCTGAAGTAAGGAGCAAGGCGGGAATACTCCCGCCCAAATGAGCCAGTCCGTATGCTTCTGGAAGATCTTTTGTACTATACCTGCCAAGGTATGGACAAAATAGACAAGATCTGACCAAAGCAGCCCATGAACCAATCACAGGGTGACAGCTCACCGACAACAGTACGAGGAGGAGCATGCTCTAGTACTGTTTGTCACTATTAGCCGCTGCCTACTCACCAACCCTTGTCGTGGCACGCACATAGCCTGCAGTTGGTGGAAAGGGAACAGTACACAGCCGGCCTTGTCACTATCAGCCGCTGCCTACCCACCAACCAGCATGGCACGTGCGTAGCCCATAGTTGGTAGAACAGGAATATTATACAGCTGGCTGTACCTGCTTGGAAACCTACCTTCGGCTATAAATACTCCAACACCTTGGAACGGTATGATCATCTGGTATTTTACCTTCACTAGCTATTTCTCTCAATATACACTTATATTCAGAGCAATCTAGTCTGATTCTCACGCCGGAGGGTGGTCACAAGGAGGAACCCCCCCCCCCTTTCTCAGTGACGAGCTCACGGTGTTTGTTTTGCAGGTCATCTGAAGAACATCCTTCTTTGCCGGACCTAACCCTCGTGGGAAACATCTATTTAACCCCCAGATTATCCGTAATCTGCCCGGAGTCGATTAGTGTTTCTTCATCATCAAGCTTTTGTCTCCTTATAGTTCATTCCTACATGGTGAACAAGAATCATAGAAAGAAAGATTTTTTTTGGAGGATTTAAGCCTAGTTTGAAAATGATGGATTCGTTTAACTTGGACAACTTTCTTGATTTGGATCATCTAAAATCTAAATCATATGGTTATTTCAAATCCGATTAAGATCTCTTCATCCAAATCTAACCTTTAAAAATATATCGTCTTTAAAAATATATCGTCTTTGTGCTTATATGGTTACCCTTTAAGAGTTGGTTTCTTTAATATATGTGTTTTATGACCATGAGAAGTTGAGAACATGTTTTCAAAAAACATGTGAGATCCCAGCTAAGTAATTAAAAAGTAGCTTAGGGCAAGCGGTTTTTAAGGGGTTAAAAGACATAACATTGGATTCAAATACGAATTACCTTTGCAAGAGAGGCAGAATTATTTACTATTGTACCACCCATAAGGTTCTTGCAACGCCGGCTGAAAATTTTGGGAACTTACGCGTTCGATTAGATGAGGTAAATACTATGGTAGGTCCAGGGGATTGTTATGTCTCTCGAACGGTGTCCGCTTCAAGAATTACCGAGGAGGTAAAGGTGATAGCTAGCTTACTTAGTGGGTTAACACTAGATCCAAGATGTATAGTTTAAGGTGGAGTGATTGGTGTAATTTTATTTTAATTTTAAGTGGATAATTAGGGGTGTGTATGGTTCGGTTTGGTTAATTTCGGTTAATAACCAATATCAAACTTGGGTTAAAATTTTGCTTAAAAATACATTAAGTTAATGCTGTACAAACAAATGAAGGTATAAATATATAAAATTGAGATATTAGTACATGAAATGGAGATATAAATATATGAAAATGATAATATTAAACCATTAATACATATAATACATGAAATAGAGGGAAAAAGGCTTGAAAATATGAAAAAATGAAGAGTTTGGTGCGGTTTGGTTAATTCGGTTTTTGGTTCAGTTTCGGTTTCCGATTCGGTTATTGCTCACCCCTGGGATAATGCATGGTTGTATTTCTTTGGTTCTTGATCTAGTGACGTCAGGTGTTTCGTTATTTATGATTTTTCGCGGCTGTTAAAAAAAAGAAAAAGAAAAGAAACTTATAGGACTGATGTTTTAGGTTTCCAACCATGATCCGTCCATCCATCAAACTACACCATTCTTCAAATTAATTAAGACTTTTTGTTCTATGAAGCCAATCTATTTCAAGAATTAAGTATGTTATATGTATTCTAAACCACAAACATTAACCCTATTTGACATATATATTCTCATATGTGAATTGTGAGGTACCAACTTGGCTCATAAGAAGTTGACCACTCTCATTATATCTCTTGTTTTACTATCATATTCTTGGATGATCACTTTTAAGAAACAGTGACCCATGAAAAACAAAAACCTTTGTCTCCTGTATTAGCCGTTTCTGGGATGTCGTTTATCATCTTTTTGTTTTGTGTTTGTTTGTTCATCTTATGTATATATCATCACTAGTATTCACATGTTTTTGTGTGGAGGATACACCTTTGTCCCAACCATCAAAGTAAGGGTGTAAATGAGTCCAACCAACTCCTGAGAGTCACTTGAGATTTAACACGTTAAGCAATTATGATCAGCTTCACAAACCAAATTTTATATAAAGGGTTTTTCCATTATATAAAAACATCCAAACGATTACAAGTGTCAGGTAAACCCAATCCTACTAAAAACAAAGTTTTAGTCTTATGAGACGATAAATTACTATATTATATTTATATACAATATATCATATCATATAACTAAATAATAGATATCATCTTATGTATATACTTTTGCTAGAAAACTAGCTGGCAATTTATATTAAGCTTTAAAAAATAATACACACACACATAATGATATAAGTTGATAGAAAATGAAAAAAATTGCCACTGCACAAGTTTTGGAGGGGAGACATTAATCTATCTTATCGTTACTATGGATTTATATGTAGGTATATGATGTCCAACAGTGTCACCATCAATCTCATCCGGGACTTATCCCACATTTTCTAATGATTTTTGGCAGATTGTTTACATATTGTTTATTCTAAATTATTTTTATTTTGAGAAATACTGGTTAGCTACTTAGCTAGCGATCCTTGCCCAAAGTTTTATCTGTAACGATTCGTTAACAGTAGAGTAATTACATGGATGCTCTATGTGGGCATACAGCTTTGATTGTAAGCTTTTGAAAATTACACTTACAATTTATACTCTTTACTTAGTTGTAACATTATTGATATCATTAACTAACGTTAAAAGTTCGGTTAATTTTTATCAAATAAGTGAAATAACTATTTTATTTCATATTCCTATTGTTAAAATAACTCTTCTCCTAACGATGTTTAAATTACACAAACTTTTTATCAACAATTTATAGTCATAAAATTTTGAAAAAATAGGAAAAGGATAAATATATAAGACAAAAACATCTTACTATAACACAGCTAGAGAAATTAAATTGTGGGGAAAATACAATTAAATGTTATGGTACCTTTTTTTCCAGAAGGAAGAACTTGGTCCTCACATAGTTAAGATGATACATGTTGTCACATTTGTAGATAGACACTTTGACTTTTCCAAATCTGAGTGGTGACTAGCATGTGGGGTTTTAATTACAACAACGAGGCCAATTTTATAATGCAGAGATATATCTAATTAACATGTGACATTAACAAAATATATAAATAAATAAATAAATATTTTGTTAAAACTCTTGGTTGGTTATTGTTTTAGGTTTTTTTGATTTCGGTCTTAGAGATGATAATAAAATGTGGTTACGAAATTTGAAATGCTTATATAATCATGAGACAGACTGTAAACGAATTGAATGTTTCAATGAATTGTTTGTAAATCGTTCGGTGGAAAGTTTATTTATGTTCATAAACGTTCGTGTATGTTCATTTTTGGATGAATCATCTGCTTAATATTTTATAATTGTTTCTTTCTCTTCATTTAAGTGTGTTCATTTATGTCGTTTAAGTTTATTTATGTTCGTGAACTGTTCGTTTAAATTTAAATAAACGAGCATAAACAAGCACAAATATTTGTCCGATTAAGTGTACATGTTCGTCAATGTTTAAAGTTAAATCAACAAACACGAACACGAACATACACTCGTTCAAATTCGCTCGGTTCTTTTGCAAGCCTAACCACCGCCAAAGCCCAATCCCCATGTCTTTCTTTTGGATGGGATAGAAATTGACACGTCTTTATGTTTTGCATTCTTTGTACTATTATAAATTTATAATCATCAAACCCTATCAAGATTGAGATGCATCAATCATTGGGCTCAGAGTGTTTCATGTGGGCTTTCAATTCATGGGAAGTAGACATCCAGCTAGAGGTGTACAAAACCGGTTTTTTTTTGACGAACTGAATCGGTTTGGTTAAACCATGGTCAAATCGGTTGGGTCTTGAAACCGATTTTGTAGTTGGGAACCGGTGATAGAATCGGCAGGCTGGGTCGGTATGGGACCCGGTTTGGCTGAAACCGGTCTTCTGTGCGTCTCTACATCCACCCACTCAAGTTTGAAGACAACTGCTCCTTTCACAAAATACACGATCTAGACTACATCTACCCATTTTCTTTGTTACAAGCCCATTTCAAAATTATGTTTTTATATCCTGGCCCGTTTTAACCCGACCTGTTTTTCTGTACAAACTGATGAAAGTTCCTAAACTTATTAGGCATACAACCAAACTGTAGTTAGAAGTTCGCTTATACGATGCGGATTTTGTATAGTAAAAAATTATGAGATTAAAAAGTTAAAAACGGTACATGGTGACCACATTTAAAAAGATATCACAAGCATTGGCGTTACATAATTGCTTAGTAAAACCATTATACCCGCATGTTCAAAGTCGGATATGGATAACGGCTAGGATACATAGTATTAAAACTAAAATAAAACGAGACGGGTAGAAATGGACAACTCTAATGCTCGTCTGTGATACTTAAACATCACGCAAACAAACAATAGGGTGACAATATCCAACCGGATACACGCTACGATTAGGTAATCGGGTCTAATTAAGAACGCCTCCCAGTCAACGTTATTGTACGTTAGATCTCCAAAATCGGGTTAAAAATATTTAGTAAATTTCTTTAATTATGTAAGCTTAGATGGATTATATACAAAACAAAGTAAAGACTGTCCTTTAATTTAAGTTGGGCTGAGCTGGGCTGATTTGGGTAATTCACATATTTTAATTGGATCAAAATACCCTGGGTCAAAATGCACAAATATCCATGACCAATATGTAAACTCATTAATTTGATTTAAGCTAAGTATAATATAGCTGCCCATATATCCATTTATAGCATCTTCTAGGGAAAAAAATTTTCATAAATATTACTTCATTTATTTCACGCGAAAAGGCTAATATGAGAAATGTTACGCATAACAAAACATGTTTATAAAATGTCGCCGTTCAAATAATAATAATAATAATAATAATAATAATAATAATAGTTAACTAGACAAAGATCACTAATCATAAGTATCATTTCACCTTATCTAGCAACAACAAAAAAAAAGGGTTGTACTATAGCGTACCATGGCAGGGAGCTTCTTTTGCTAGCCTAGAGGCTTTGGTGCGAAGGCTTCAAGCTTCCCTTATTAGAAGCTGGAGCTAGTTGCATCTTAGCAGCCGGGCTTCTCTTATTTACGAGTGGGTACAGGTACCCACATCATCAATTTCCTTTAAGATTTGATTAATCCTGAATTATCACTCATTATGTTTAAGATGGGAACTTTTATATCACGTACAATCAAATGGTTTGAAATTCTTTGCAGTTATGTAAGCTTAGACATTCAATATTAAGTATTAACTAAAATCTCTCCTATTCACGAATAATATAAAATTTACATACGATGTTAAGGACTTAAGGTCACTCTCTTATGGCCGCAAAACATGGTGATGTTTAGAGTAGGGGTGTTCAAAATACCCGAACCCGATTAACCCGACCTTATTAGGGTCGGGTTAAACATGGTCAAAAAGTATTAATCGGGTTATTCGGGTTGACCCGAATAACCCGAATTGTTAATAGGGTCGGGTTTCGGGTTCGTTTTTGGAAAAAATCGGGTTAACCCGAATAACCCGATTAGTGGTGTTTGTTTGTGTTCATTTAATTATATTCATTTGTGTTCGTTTATGTTTGTTTGTGTTCATTTACGCATGCACGTATATGTTCATTTACGTTCGTTTATGTTTGTGAACTGTTCATTTAGATTTTAAATGAATGAATATAAACGAACATGAACATGTCCATTTTTTAAATGAACGAACATGAACACAAATATTTGTTCGATTAAGTGTTCGTGTTCGTTTAAAGTTAAATGAACGAAGACAAACATGCCCTTGTACGTGATCGTTTGTAAGGGTGTTCACGGTCCGGTTTTAACGGTTTTTAGGACAAACCGTGAGCCAAACGTTAATAAAAAACAAAAACTGAACCGTTAAGATAGGAAACCGAACCAAACTGAACCGTTACTAACCGTTTGGTTTCACAGTTTGGGTATATATATAAAAAAGGTACGAAATAAATTATATTAGTTACAAAAATTCATTTATTGCATACCATCATGCTACAAAGGATTTGCTCAAGTTTTAAGGTGTTGTCTAAAGTGAAAATGTGTAAGGTTCTTAAAAATTAACAATAATCAACTAGATTTACTGATAATAGATATACAACAAATTAGCTTCAATCTTAATCTGAAATGAAATAACAAATAGAATTGAAAATTTTAATACCATAAACACGCCTCATTATAGTAGTACAGTTTAAGCAAGTTAATAGTCATAGTCAAGTTTTACTTTTATTAAGCCTAACACAAAATATAACTAATTAGCTACATGTAGTATAATATATATATTTAAAAAAATAAAGTGTATTCATCTTACGGTCTGATCTGGTTATACGGTTTGAAAATTTTAACGTAAACCAAACCGTTCTTTGCGGTTTGAAATTTTTGAAACCGACCGACCGAAAGTTAATAAGAAAGCCCAACCATGAAACTAAACAAATGATCGGTTTAAACGGTTTCAAACCGAAGTATCGAACCATGAACATTCCTAATCGTTTGGTTTCTCTACAGTCCTATATGCAATAATAAGATAAATATTGTAGTCCACTGGTTACCAACACAAAAATCAACTTAAAAATATATAGCAACCCGATTAACCCGACTAACCCGACCCGAATAACCCGAAACCCGATTAACCCAAACCCGAACCTTAATAGGGTCGGGTCGTGGGTTAGATTATTTTTTACACAACCCGACTAACCCGACCCGATTAACCCGAAACCCGATCGAGTTGACCCGATTAACACCCCTAGTTTAGAGTCAAGCATTACTTATACACTTAAGTTATATTACACTAATTCATCTTACACGTGTTTATAAAGAAATCCCCTTTCTTTCTTTCTTTTTTTTTTCTTTGTGATTTATTTATTTATTATTTTTATTTTTATGTGTAAAAGTTAGGAACAAGAAAGGAAAGTTATCATAAAAGGATTAATGGGTACTTGAGTACATTTATATAATAATGACAAAACAATAAAAGCATGATAAATTTAAGGTCGATACGTTTCATTTATTACTACAAATATGTGCGGTTTCCATCCACATCTTTTCATTTAGCTCCCAAAGTAATAATAAAATTGACTAAAGATTAGGTCACTCGTTGAATACGACATATAAAAAAAACAGTATTAAGACACAAAACAAAACAACACTTGGATCGGTCCTAAGCATATAATTAATGTCATGTACAAAGATTACAATTTAGTACTTGTGGTTTGTTTAATTACATAAATTTAGTACCGTTTTTGAATTTGTTGCAAATGGATACTTCACGTTTTTAAAAAAAGTAATTGAACAAATCACAGGTAATAAAATAACACTTAACTCATTTTTTTTAATTTATAAGTCTTCATGCTTTTGCAAATGGTGATATTTGTTAACTATTTAAAATTATTAGCTTATAAATAAAAGCTTCAAGACTTCAAGTATTGGGTAAAAGTTGTATTGTAGATTAAAGATTTTTAGCTGCTGTTCAAAAATAAAATAAAATAAAATAAAAGATAAAAAGATTTTTAAAAAATAGAAATATACGAAAAACGGAAGTTGGCAGGTGCTTCGGAGTTCCGAAGTTTTGACTTTTATTGTTATAAAAGCCCAAATTAGACTTTTCCTTTTCTTTTAACCTATTGTACTCCTTTTCACGTCTCTGTCTTGTTTTCAGTTTTAACATTTGGACTTTTGTCGTGTTGTTTTGTTACGAATGGTGTACCGATTTTATTGTTACGTACGGGGACATGCATTACTTTAGTACAACTTTGTTTTTATTTATTATTTTTCTTCATAATACCCATTTATCTTGGTATTTGTACACCACGAGTACTTAAAGAATAAATTGGTACGTGTACCAGTATGGTACGGGTACCAAATGCTGTAAGTGTCCGGCTAGGTTTTAATAGGGATGAGAATCGGTTTCATATACCAAAATACTAAAAAACACCGATAGAAAAAATATTGATTATTAAACTTGGGAAAACTAAGTACCGAATATCGTATCGCATGTATCTGCTTGGCGCGCGTGCAGTATCGATACGATACCCTTATTCGAGGAAAGATCTCATCCGTAGAACATCATATCGGGTTGCTCAAAGGCACATAGGAACAATCACAAATAATATCTGAAAAAATTACATTGGAGTGAGTTTTCTAATAGTTTGAAGGGATTAGAAAAGTAAAACAAACCAAAAACCCACATTAATAAAATACATGAAAAATCAAGGCATTCATTGGAAGTCGATATCCTATATTTCTTGTTCAAATGTTTTATTTTATTTTCCGTTAATTCGGTGAAGAGGTAGGTCCCAGCAGAGCCCAGTTGGACCCGCAAGACTCACCTTGAAAAGGGACGTCTGCGCAGTTGAACCCAGCAAGACTCCTTAACGGACGTCTGCGTGGTTGAACCCGCAAGACTTAAGGGACGTCTGCGCAGAGACCAACTGGATCCGCAGGACCCACCATGCTCAGAGACGTGACGTCCTTACGCGCAGTACGCAAGCTGGTTCCGCAGGAAAAGCCTCCCAATGGTGAAGTACTCCGCCTGTTCCCGCAGCTGCGGATACAAGCCATTAGGGAAGGCTACCCGCGCAGCAAGACTACACGCACAAGGCACTTAACTCATAATAATTCAGTAATGTCACCTGAAGAAGGAATGAGCAAAGCCGGGAATACTCCCGCCCAAATGAGCCAGTCCGTACGATACTGGAGGATCTTTTGTACTGTACCTGACGAGGTATGGACAAAAGATATGACCAAAGATACGACAGCTCACTGACAACAGTATGACGAGCAGCACGCTCTTGTACTGTAGGTCACTATTAGCCGCTGCCTACTCACCAACCTGTCGGAGGACGTGCATAGCCTGCAGTTGGTGGAACAGGAATAGTACACAGCCGGCCTGGTCACTATCAGCCGCTGCCTATCCACCAACCACCAGCATGGCATGTGCGTAGCCCACAGTTGGCAGAACAGGTACACTATTCAGCTGGCTGTACCTTCTTGGAAACCTACCTTCGGCTATAAATACTCCAACACCTTGGAATGGTAGGATCATCTCATCTTATCTCATATCTCATATCTTGATATATTACCTGATATCTGCTCTAGTCATTCTCTTAATATACATTTATATTCAAGAGCAATCTAGTCTGATTCTCACGCCGGAGGGTGGTCACAAGGAGGTACCCCCCCCTTCTCAGTGACGAGCTCACGGTGTCTGTTTTGCAGGTTATCAGAATAACCATCTTTGCCGGACCTAACCCTCGTGGGAAACATCTACTTAACCCTAAGATTATCCGTAATCTGCCGGGGTCACTTAGTGTTTCTTCATTGGCGCCATCCGTGCATAAAAGCTAGAACTTAATTCTTTTTCAGTTTTCTCAAAACTTCTGGAAAGATGGTTAAAGGTACTCCGGTCCCAAAACCAACGAGTGACCAAGAAGCCCCGGTAACCACAACCCCAGCTACTGGGGGGAATACCGGCAACTACACAGTTTTTACGAACACTACCCCGGTTACCCAAACCGGGGCAAGTGCAGTAAATTTTACGAACACTACCCCAGTTACCCGAGCTGGGGCAAGTGCAGTAAATAATCTCTCACTGGGATTCACCGATACCCAGTTAGAGAGACAACGAACGAGGCTCCCCCGCCAAACACTCGATGAAGTTAAAGCGTGGGCGGAAGCACGTCAAAAAGAATTCCAAGCTGAGTTGGATGAACGCAACGTTCAATCCAACAGGCTGATGAATTCGGAGAGTACTTGGACGATGATTCGGAGGAATCCGATAGTGACGCAAACCCTCGTCACAGGGCGAAAGGGAAGCGTAAGGAAACGGACTCCCAACCGAGAAGGCATTTTGGAGAAACCTTCAAACCAAAAAACGCAGGTGGAAACTCACGTGACTTCTCCAAAACATTTAGACCAACTGCTGCAAAGGCGGGAACGTCCAAATTTGCAAGGGACATTGCGGAAGCAATCGCCCCGAAAAGTGCCAAACAGATGTCCAACATCGGCACTTACGATGGTATATCTGATCCAGACGATCATTTGAACAGGTTCATAGCGGGGGCAACCGTCAGTAGTTGGACGGAACCTACGTGGTGTTACATGTTCCAAATGACGCTTGTTGGGGCAGCTAGAGCGTGGTTCGATCGTCTACCGGTCCACCACATCTACGATTGGGCAGACTTCCAGCAGAAGTTTAGCCAACACTTCAGCCAACAAAGAAAGTATACCGAAGAGCAATGGACAATCCTCAATTGCATTCGAGAGGAAGATGATTCTTTGCCAGACTTCATCACTCGCTTCAACTCAAATAAGCTAAGTCTGGGTAATATTAGCGAAGATCTTGTTCGCGCTGCTTTCATCCAGGGCGCGAATGACCCAGAGCTCATCCGCACCTTAACGGGTAAAGATGGCATGCCATCCACATGGGATGCCATCATGACAGCAGCTAAACGCTTTGCGGAAACGGAGAAGCAATTGGGTAGAGATCTCACCCAGAGCACAAACCTCTACACCCAAAAAACAAGAGAAGACAACGTCCTTACCGCCCGACTAAACAAAAAGCGGAAGCTAGGCATTTGGCAGTCAAGGGTAAACTTTGACACCTCATCCGGCTTGCAACATCGGTTAGGCGGAAGGGATAACGTACAGTCGAACCAGAACTCCAGATGGACGCCACTCACTAAAAGCGTCACCGAGATATTCGCCACTGAGAAGCTCCCATGGCCAAAGGCTCCAATAATCCGACATCATCACAATGCTGATCGGAGCAAATACTGTGACTTTCACAGGACAAAAGGCCACAACACTGAAGAATGCACAGACGTGAAGGACATCGTCGAAGCATTTGTCAGAGATGGGACGCTCGCGCACCTCGTGGCGTAACGAACGCTGAGCAGGCTGATGCGTGTAGAACCCCAGTTGGGGAAAACACGAATAAAACTGCAGCTTCAATGTTGGAGACTACATACTGCGTAAACAACGAGATTCCGAACCAAGTGCATATCGGCTCGAAAGGCTCGATGACACTCCCAAGAACATGGAAGGGAGCTCAATTACACAATCTGCATGTAGATCAATTCCAAACTTGTAAAAGAAAAGGCCCAGAGCCACTTCTAATGGAAATGATTCTCCTTATCACATTGACGCTGATGGTCTTACATTTATACTTATGAAATTTCCACACTGATATGTCGGTCTTCACCGCATACATAAGTGGGGAAAGAAGTCGTTGCGTGTGGAAGGCGGCAAAACCCGCATAAACACAAAAAAACGGCAAACCTTCACGCAGGTCAGTCATAGGTAAAGTTTGGTCATCCCACTAAATGAAAGTGCCGGTCCTAACCGCACAAATCATGATAGAAGAAACCGAACTAACCTATTGACAACCCCGCGTCGAACGGTTAACTTATTCTAAACGCTTAGAAAATTTCTAACGAAAAGATGAGGAAAACCTCCACGCAGGTCAGATGTAGGTAAAGTTTAGCCATCCTACTAAGTCTAAGTGACGGTCTTACCCGCACAATCACAAAGGAGGAAGCAAAACTTCAACCTATTATCTACCACGTTCAAAGGTTAACTTATTCTAAACAATTAGAAAATTTATAAGGAAAAGATGAGGAAAACCTCCACGCAGGTCAGTATTGGTAAAGTTTAGCCATCCTAAGTGCAAGAGACGGTCTTACCCGCACAATCACGAAGGAGGAAGCAAAACTTCAACCTATTATCTACCACGTTCAAAGGTTAACTTATTCTAAACACTTAGAAAATTTCTAAGGAAAAGATGAGGAAAACCTCCACGCAGGTCAGATATTGGTAAAGTTTAGCCATCCTAAGTGCAAGTGACGGTCTTACCCGCACAATCACGAAGGAGGAAGCAAAACTTCAACCTATTATCTACCACGTTCAAAGGTTAACTTATTCAGAACGCTTGGAAGGTTGCTAATTTAAACTAAAGTATGCATGAGCAAGTCATATAACGTTTATAAAGCAAGTCATCCAGTGAAAGTAGCGGTCATACCCGCACAAAGATTTATATTTCATAATAATTCAAGTATTACAAGAATGGCCGGGTAACTACCCGCCTACATGAATATAAATCTAGACAATGTAAACCTATAAATAACAATGGGAAGGGATCTTAAGGTTCAAGCTTCAGGACCACTCCCTCCAAACCCACTTGTACCCGCACCATCAGTTGGCTGTGGCGGTTCAAGGAAGGTCTTTAGAATGGCTAGCCCATCATCAGCAGCAGCAACTTCGTTCACCTTCTCCACCACCGGATGCGGGAAGGCGGCATACTGATTCACTGCTTGGTCATATACAGCTTCAGTATCCACATCATATAAAGGGAAGTTGGAAGGCGGGATGCCTTTCTCAACGAACCCTAGACCAAGCAGGAAGCCGGCCTTTTCCCCATCCTCATGAGAAGCGTTGAGGGCTGCGCTCATGGCATCGTCGTATGATGTGTCCGTGAAGACTCGATGCACAACCTACAAGAAAAAATACAAGTATCAAAACATTTTCTATTTACAAAGAAAAGCGTAAAGATATTATGAAATTACGCATACCTGAGACAACGCTTCTCGAAGAAGCAATTCCTTGGCAACCAGAGCCTCCTGGAGGGCGGCTTGAGCTTGGTTACGGGCGCGTTCGGCTTCACTTTTGTTAAGGTTGGCGAGCAACACTTCCTTAGCAGCAGCCTCTCCAACGCCCTTTAGCTTCCGCTCAGTGTGGTCAAGCACGCCCCTCTGGTCCAAGATCTCTTGGAGTTTCTTGGCGTCTTCCATAGCCAAGGCATCATGAGCCTGCTGGAGCCTCTCTAGCTTGGCTTTAAGCTCCTCATTCTCAATGCGTAGAGGCTCAGCAACAGCTTCAACCTTGGTGGCCATCTCAGTTGCGTTCCGTGCAGTTTCCTTAGCCAGCCGAAGCTGTTCATTAACAGCTTGGGCAGCCTTGGAACGGGCCTCGTGACGGGCCTGAACTTCAACTTCAAGGGCCTGGAAGGCCTTCTCCTTTTCCGCAGCCACTGCGGCAAGCCTCTTGTTCTCCTCCCGGATGGCCCGCGCCTGAGCCACTTCCAGGCTACGCGCCGTCTTTAACTTGTCGTTTTCACGACAAAGTAACTCGACGCGCGGCTGCATCCGGGCAAGGAGAATCCGCAGTTCATTCGACAGCCTACCCTCCTGGTAGCTGGACATGGCTTCCCCCAGCGCACCGGCGGGGGCGGCGTGGCGCGCCCATTCGACGCATTCTACAGGCGTCCGAAGGGTTGTTCCTCGGCGGATGTTCCATCGTGGAACATACACTTCATTGGAATCCGACACTGCGAAAAGCAAAAAGCAGTTAGGAAAAGATGATAAAAAATATATATATTATATATATAAAATAAAGGCCAAAATAACCCTACGCACCTGTAGGGTCGACGACAGGCCTGTAGCCGCCAAACTCATCACCCGAACCTAACGGATATCCATCCAAGAGGTCAGGCAGATGGGAAGGAGGCAGAGATTGACATACATGAAGGACCGGCCGTAGTCGCCGGCGCCGGAGGAGGCATTGCGGAGGCTGCCTTGGTAGAAACCAGCGGAGGTGAACTCACCGGAGGTGAACTCACAACCGCGGCCGCGGCTGCGGAAGAATCCACAGTAACATTCACCGCCGGCTCAGTGAAGGAATCAGTAAATATGGCACTGACAGCCAGCGGAGATGTCATCACAGTTGGAACAGTTGGCTCAACCGGGTGAGCAACTGAACCAACTGAAGCAGGCGCAGACGCCTGGGTCATCGCCTCAGGTAGGTTGACCAAACCTACCGTCATGGGTCCGGAGGTGCTCCTCCCCGCTCCACCCTGGAATGCGGTAGCATCCACGCCTGCACAAAGAAGATATAAGTATAATGGTGGAAAGCTATGCAGTTAAAGTAAAGGAAGATTATACTTACGGGTTTTCTTGAGCCTAAAGGTTCTAACAGGCGGGGACGAACCCGATGGAGCCGGCCTCTTCACGCCGCTCACCGTCGTCACACTGGGCTGCCCGGAAGTGACAGCTGTCTCAACCTCCGGAACAGTGGTCTCACTACCACCAGGGTTCCCCGCCGCCTCCTCGCTCTGGGTTTCCGAGTCAGACCGAACAACCGGATCGGCGGTGGAGGCAACATTCGCCTTGCCCTTCGCGCCAGTGGCCTTCTTTTTCCGCACCAACGGAGGACCATCTGCGGATTCCTCATCAGAAGATGACAAGATTAGAGGAATTCCAGCAGAGGTTTCAGCATTGAGAGGTCGAGGGTTGAATAACTCCTTACCTGGCCGCGTGGCGCTCAGAATGGGGTGGCCTGGCGGGTAGACCTCCACAACCCGATCCCTCGTTTGCTCCAAGATGGGCAACTCGTTCTCATCGAGAGCACGAGTACCCATCCGAGCGGGACCATCAGCCTCCCGCGGATGCAGGAGCGACTGCAAGTCGTTTCCCTCTGAAATATAAAAAAGAAACAGTTAGAAGAAAAACCTATATCAACAAAGAAGACAGAGCATACCGTAAGGGACAGAGTTCAAACCGTATTCGAGGACGATGGGAATCTGTGACGCCTCCTTCCACACCCGGCTCATCCCGAGCATCACCATCCCGGACTCCGCAAAGCGGTACACCGGAGTGGATCCGGGAGATCTTGGCGAACCACTCCGCCTCCTGGTGGTTGAGGGCGTGAAGGGCGGGTAGTGCTCTCCCATTCTTAAACGTCATCGCAAGGGGGACGACGCGAGTGGAAATATAGAAAAATTCCCACTTCCACGACCGAAGACTGCGCTCGGTAGCGCAGATCTTCAAACCCTTGATCCGATTGACCAAGGTGTACCACCCCTGGATGCACCTCCAGGAGTAGAAAGTCATCAACCGATCAACGTGGGGCTCCACGCCCAGAATGAGGCACAACAACTCAAAGTGGCGGATCTTGGCGATCGCCATCGGGTGTACCTCCGTCAGATGCACACCGTGCCTCTCCAAGACACGGTATACAAACTTCGTTAATGGGAACCTGAGATTCCCATAAACGAAGAATGCAGCGTATACCCCTACCTTGCCCTTGGGGGCATCGTACACCGTCTGGTGTGGCTCCTGAAACTCAGGCTCGAACGGCTCGAGCATGAACTTCCGGACGATGTACTAGTAGAGGTCAATAGGAAGAGCGCACTGGCACTCGCCAGCAGTGCTCTCGTCTTCCTTTTCGGACGTCGACGTCGGGTTCTCGACGAACAACTCAGACTCCTCGGCAGTGGCCTCAAGATCACGGGTAAAAGACATGTTTTGGATGTACAGAACAACGATTTCAGAAGAATGGTCGACGGAATAGTGAGTATTCGCCGGAAATCGTTTAGAAGATGAAGAAAGAAGTGAAAGTGTGGACTAAGATGCACCCTCTCGCCCTTTATATACTCATCGCAATTAATGCGATGAATTTAATGCGGAAGAGAGAGAAATCGCAGGTGCAATGAAACTATGACACGTGGCAAAGAGCAAGCTGGCAACAGCTGTTGAAAGGACGCGTGCCATTAATTTCGCGGCCACGCGCCCGAAAAATCGCGCCCACGCGCCTGAAAAAGCGCCTGGAATGACCATATACTGTCACGTCGCCATAACTTCCTGCACGTCCTGACACTGTCAGAAGAAACCGTCGGACGACGTTTCAACAGTTTGAACTGTTCTTATCATTTCACCAACTCTTCGAATTTCAAAACGATTCAAAAGTAAGCGGGAAAATACCTCTTACCTTGGCAACCAACTATAAGACGGGTGCGAGTACAGTGTCAAGGCAAAACCCTTCACATACTTAGCACCCGTAGTGAATTGAAGCCAGGAATACCTTGGAAGTAAAGTAACTATAAGACGAGTGCGGGTACAGTGTCAAGGCGAAACCCTTCACATACCTAGCACTCCGCAGGGAATTGAAACCAAGAAGGATCTTCTGGGCAGTGCTTGCGGAAACGGGAATAACATCCCCGCATAGCGGGAACGTCGAGAAATAGATTGTTTGAACCTCCAAGATGGAATTGGTTGTTTAAACATAATTGATCACTATGTTCAAAACTACCAAAACCTCATGGAGAATCTACACAAGTGGAACTCAACGCTCCTGACTTGCGAGGAGGTTACAGACCTACCCGCATCACACCCAAAGATCAAGCAGAAAAGTCGGGAATTTCTGCACGTGACATTAGGACTTCCGCGGGAAGAATCCCCATGGAAAACCTTAAAACTAAACCCTTTTCAAAACCCTTTGCCTAAGTCCAAAAGTTCACCTCACTTATTAACAATTCATGAGAAGAACATTGGACTGGGGGGACTTGAAGAGGTAGGTCCCAGCAGAGCCCAGTTGGACCCGCAAGACTCACCTTGAAAAGGGACGTCTGCGCAGTTGAACCCGCAAGACTCCTTAACGGACGTCTGCGTGGTTGAACCCGCAAGACTTAAGGGACGTCTGCGCATAGACCAACTGGATCCGCAGGACCCACCATGCTCAGAGACGTGACGTCCTTACGCGCAGTACGCAAGCTGGTCCCGCAGGAAAAGCCTCCCAATGGTGAAGTACTCCGCCTGTTCCCGCAGCTGCGGATACAAGCCATCAGGGAAGGCTACCCGCGCAGTAAGACTACACGCACAAGGCACTTAACTCATAATAATTCAGTAATGTCACCTGAAGAAGGAATGAGCAAAGCCGGGAATACTCCCGCCCAAATGAGCCAGTCCGTACGATACTGGAGGATCTTTTGTACTGTACCTGACGAGGTATGGACAAAAGATCTGACCAAAGATACGACAGCTCACTGACAACAGTATGACGAGCAGCACGCTCTTGTACTGTAGGTCACTATTAGCCGCTGCCTACTCACCAACCTGTCGGAGGACGTGCATAGCCTGCAGTTGGTGGAACAGGAATAGTACACAGCCGGCCTGGTCACTATCAGCCGCTGCCTACCCACCAACCACCAGCATGATATGTGCGTAGCCCACAGTTGGCAGAACAGGAACACTATTCAGCCGGCTGTACCTTCTTGGAAACCTACCTTCGGCTATAAATACTCTAACACCTTGGAATGGTAGGATCATCTCATCTTATCTCATATCTCATATCTTGATATATTACCTGATATCTGCTCTAGTCATTCTCTTAATATACATTTATATTCAAGAGCAATCTAGTCTGATTCTCACGCCGGAGGGTGGTCACAAGGAGGTACCCCCCCCCCCTTCTCAGTGACGAGCTCACGGTGTCTGTTTTGCAGGTTATCAGAAGAACCATCTTTGCCGGATCTAACCCATCGTGGGAAACATCTATTTAACCCCCAGATTATCCGTAATCTGCCCGGGGTCCATTAGTGTTTCTTCATTCGGATATCAAATTCATGGTAGTTTTTTGAAGTTTTATCATTTAAGAAGTTAATAATATATGCCATTTGATATAAAAGAATACTAAAAGCTAGACTTTTTGGTTGACTAAAACGAAAGGATGGTCAACTGGACAACTGGTCAACTATTTTTGCCATTAAGAAAAAGAATAAGTATTTTTAGAATAAATTAATTATTATATTGCTACTTCACAACAAGAGTATGAATATTTAGTTATAACTCTAGTAATTTGTTCTTATTTAATAAAGGGAAAATACAAGTTCTAACAAAACTACATATTAGTAGTATTCAAACCTGTGAAAGTTATTAATTCCACTAAAATTCAATTAAAGCATAAATACACAACTACAAAACAAAACCTGGTCGACAAGGATTAAACAATCTTTTGGAAATGCAAATTCATACCTTGTGTTAAATAAATCATCTCAATCATGATTTGATATTTTTTATAATATTCAGAATTTTATAAGATAGTAATAATTTCCTTTGTTTATACCAGAAAATGTAAATTATAACATATTTTCTCAAATTTATGAATCTAATTTCAATACATTAGACTTCTTTTAATTTATGTACATGCAAAATTAACGATAAACATCAATGATTAATTGATTACCTTACAATTGGGTACGCGTAGGGGTAATTAAATGAATTTGATGTGTGTAATAATATCATCACACTCTTCAAATTTGGAGAGCCCCGGTGCCTAATGGGTCGGGTTTGGGTCGAGTTTAGGTATTCCCAAACTCATACCCGGTTATAAAAGTACCCGTTGGGTTTTAATCGGGTAATTACCAGTCAGGTTTCGGGTTTTCCCATCGAGTTTCGGGTTCCCTATTGGCTTTTGATAAAATACTCGTCGGGTATACCCGACTTAAAACCCATCGGTTTTCTACTGGTTTTTGACAAAATATAACTAACCGATTACAAAGATGGTTACCATAAAGGTAAAATATCTCAAATAATTGACATAAACAAGTTTCGACAAATAATATATTTGGAATATAGTGTGTATATATATAATATAATATAATAAGCTATATCGGGGTACATCGGGTATATAAACGGGTAAATACGTCTGTGTTATCGGGTAATCGGGTCAGGTAATCGAGTATGTTAGAAATCCCAAACCCGTCCCAAACCCGCGAAAAAATTCAAAACTAATCCCAAACCCGTCCCAAACCCTAATGGGACGGGTAATACCCGGCCCATTTATGTCGGGTTTCGGGTTTTCCCATCGGGTTTGGGTTTCATTGTCATCCCTACGGCGATGCCCACTCTGGCCAGTCTATGTTGTCTTAACCAGGCCCACGCTGGCTTCAGAGTTTGGCTTGGGCGTTCCCCCGGGAAACCATACCGCCGACTGCCACTTGACAATCGTTGTGCCGCCACAAGAGCGTAACTCTCTGGCGTAATACACAATGGGATGAAAACCCGGGTGGGATTAGAGTTCAAACTGACAACCTTTAGACAAGGCACAGCTAAAATCCTTCATTGCCAATATTCGCCCAAAAATGATACTAGTGAGATTCGAACTTGAGTCTCCCCTGAATAACCCAAGCCTCCTACCACTAGACCACAAGTTAGGGATTCATGTAACCTCTTTCGTTAACAAAGAACATTATCACATCAATTTTTAATCACTTTAAATAATAACTCCTAAATCTTATTATTTAAAAGATATTCTCGCCATCAACTTTTAAAAAGATCACACATGCGTATATTTAAAACAGACTAACACACAATCATCTTATACAACTTCAAAATATTTTAATCTTAATTTTTGCTAAAAGGATTAGTGATATAAAAAGATAATGGCAACCCAATATTCTTATCCATCAACAATTATCACTATTGAAAACCACTATTTTACGAACTTAATTTTTTAGAGTTAATTGCAATGTGGTCTCTAATATTATTTACCTATGGTAGCGGTAGCGGTACCGGTTGTCCGGTACCAAACCGAACATATTCGGTACCGGTACGGGACATATTAGGTCTAATATTTAAAATGGACAAATTTCGGTTCGTGATTTCAATATTTTAACATATTTAAGATTCAAGGCTAACTTCCGTTACAATAAAAGGCAACTCTGTTACAAAGTTAAAACCATACACCTCAAACTTGTTTATTTTAAACATCAGACCTCATAAAACATTACCTTACATACTTACTTCTCTTTAGAATTAATTGCACATTTGGTTTCTCTATGGTTTGTGCAAAGTAATGCGTTTTAGGTCCAACGTTTAAAATTAACAAGTCGGGGTTTGTGGGTTCAATATTGTAACAAATTTGGTGTTTAACGTTAACTTCTCCATTAACTTTTCCATTATGTTAACGGACCCTTCAATATTGTACATCCGAGGGAACTTTTCCATTACGTTAACGGACCCTTCAATATTGTACATCCGAGGGATTTCCCTCGGATGTTAAATTGATTGAAATACCTTTCAATGTAACCGAAAAGTTAACGGAGGTTAACGTTAGACCCCAAATTTATTACAATATATTAAAACCACAAACCTCAAACTTGTTAGTTTTAAACGTTGGACCTAAAATGCATTGCTTTACACAAAGCATAATAGAAACATAATGTGTATTAACTACAAAAAGAAATAAGTTTGTAATTAGTTAAATACATTAGACCTCAAATGTGTTACTTTACACTTCTTAATTCTTATTATAATATAAAAAGATTTATCAGTTTAAAATACACGATTAGTATTAGTAATAATCAAATCAAATTAAATCAAATCAAATCAATCAATCAATCAATCAATCCCTATAAATATAAGACTCCATCTTGTCTTCCATCCCCCTTCCCATCCCATCTCATCTATCTCTTGATCTTGATCACACATTCAACATAATAATAATAATAATAATAATAATAATAATAATAATAATAATAATAATAATGGCTAAATACATACTCTCTGCTTCAGAGGCTGAATCCATGGCCAAATCCAAAGGTCTCACTATCCCTCAACTATTACCATCACTCGTTCAATCAGCTCAAACCCTAGCTCGTCCACCCATCTCCAATTTCCACGTCGGCGCCGTCGGATTATCATCCGACGGCCGGATCTTCTTCGGCGGAAACATTGAGTTTCCCAATTTACCCCTCCACCATTCCATCCACGCCGAGCAGTTTCTGGTTACTAACCTCGCAGCCCACGGCGGCGGCCCAAGGCTCCTTTACATGGCCGTCTCCGCCGCCCCATGCGGCCATTGCCGCCAGTTTCTTCAAGAACTCCGGGGAGTCTCCGATACCCAGATCGTGATTACGGATCAGCCGTTGGAAAACCCTAATTACAAACCCATTTTGTCGATTTTACCCGACCCGTTTGGCCCGTATGATCTGCTGGATCAAGAAACGCCTCTGATTCTTGAAAAACATGATCACCGATTGGAATTGAAGGTGAAAGGTGACAACTTTATTGCCCAGAATGAGAATTTATCAAATGGGTATTCGGAATTGGTGGTTAAAAATGACGGGGAGTTGAAATTGAAGGCTTTGGAGGCGGCGCGTGAGTCTCACGCGCCGTACAGTGGGTGTCCGTCCGGGGTGGCGTTGATGGACTGTGAAGGGAAGGTGTATAAGGGGTCTTATATGGAGTCGGCGGCTTTTAACCCGAGTATGATGCCGGTACAGGCGGCTTTGGTGGCGTATATGGTGGCGGGAGGTGTCGGGTATGAGCGGATCATGGCGGCGGTGTTGGTGGAGAAGGATGGGGTGTTGGTTAGGCAGGAGGACTCTGCTAGGTTATTGTTGAAATATGTTGCACCAAAATGTGAGTTGAGAGTTGTCCATTGTGTGCAAGTTGATTGATTAGAAACTAATGATGCAAAGTTAATAATGAACTTATTGATCAATGTTGAGCTCTACATACATTACATTAAGAAGCTGTTTATTGAATTATTGATCCACATTTGTAATTTCTAAGTGTCTGATTTTAAATAAAATAAGGTAGTTTAAATAATGTTTGATGAGTATGTTCCATGAATCTTGTTTGTATTGTGCCATTGGCAAGTGGTGTTTAATGTTTAACTACGGTGGTAGGTGTTGGTCATTGGTATATAGACTTTATTATTTTTGGATTTTATGTTATGTAACAAATTTCCTTTTATAGTAACCATGACTTTCTAATTCAAGAAAGTATTAGCTATGTTGAAGCAAATACCAATGCTTAATGGCATAAGAGTATAAAACTTAAAATTACCAAATACCCTTGTTTCTAACCTTCCACACCCATTGTCTCTAAAAAGAGACAATGGCTCTTACAAAACAAATGTTACTCATGATCTTCATTTATGGTTTTGTCATTTCCGCAACGTGCAAGAAGGTCCCTCCTGCGCCTGTCCTTGCACCAGTCGCGGGCCTAACCCAATTTGAAGATGGAAAGGTGATGCCAATAGACCCTTCTGAACCCCCGCTTCCTGGCATAGCAGGATTGGCGCCAGCGTCACTAGATGAGAAAGAAAGCGATTCAAAGGATAACAAAGAAGGTGGTTCGAAGGACGAGGAAGAAGGCAATGGTGATTCAAAGGATGAGAAGGAAGGCGATTCAAAGGATGAGAAAGAAGATGAGTCAACGAATGAAAAAGAAAGCGACTCAAAGGATGAGAAAGAAGGCGACTCAAAGGATGAAAAAGAAGATGAGTCAAAGGATAAGAAAAAAGACGATTCAAAGGATGAGAAAGAAGGTGACTCAAAGGATGAAAAAGAAGATGAGCCAAAGGATAAGAAAGAAGGCGATTCAAACGATGAGAAAGAAGGCGATTCAAACTATAAGAAAGAAGATGATTCAAAGGATAAGAAAAAAGACGATTCAAACGATGAGAAAGAAAACGATTCAAAGAATAAGAAAGAAGATGACCCAAAGGATGATAAAAAAGACCATCCAAAGATTAAGAAAGAAGGTGATTCAAAAGATGAGAAGAAAAGGGGTTCAAAGGATAAGAAAAAAGGTAGTTCAAAGGAAAAGAGAAAAAGCGAATCAAAGGATAAAGCAAAAGACAGTTCAAAGGCCGAGAAAGAAGGCGAGTCAAAGGATGAGATAGAAGGTGAGTCAGCGGATGAGAATGAAGGCGATGTGGCTACCGTGGTGGGAAATAAAATGAGGAAAATTGAGAAAAAGATTCACGAGTTCAATGCATCACTCAAAGAACAGATGAACAGCCCCAAGTCCCACGAGTGTTGTTTAGAGTGTGACGAGGTGCTAGGCGCGGCTCTTGATGATATCAAGAAGACTCTAGATAGCCTTGCAAACGATAACCTGGTAAAAGCCAATTTTGATGTTAGCGCGATAACAACCAATGTAGACACCTGCAATGAATGCTTTGAGGAGATGGTTGGTGGTGACCCAAAGGCAAAAAAACTAACTGATTATGTACAAAAGACCACCGGGGATGCACTCGAGGCTCTTAAAAAGGCAGAATCCTAAATCATTCCCTTACGCACAAAAATGAGAGATTCGAGTCCTAGCTCCTACTCATGAAGCTTTATAACACAGTGCTGTTTAGAAGTCAAATATATATTTTGAACGATCCGAAAAACACAAAGAAAGTTAACAGAATGTAGGTACTGATGGTTTGTACAAAATTATGTTAGATAGACATACCAAGATTATTATATATGTAGAAAATTTGTATCAGATAATATATGAAGCTTATCTTCTAACATATGAAATCCACTAATTCCTGATTTTCATTTGTTGGGTGGAAGAACAGTTCCTTTGTAAATCTTCCAAGGTCCACCATAGAATTTGGGTCTCATAAGTGGCACCGCCTCGCCTGGATGATCTTCACAGTATTTTTCCTGCTTGTTGGAAATAAATATAAGTAACTTGTAGCGATCAAATGGTCATTTTAAAAATAAACATTGTGTATATGTACCTTGTAAAGCTGTTCGGTAATTGCAGCTCCAATGACCCCAGTATAGAAAGCACATACATAGATTGTAACAAGAGGAGTGAATGATTTTGGGCGCTTGAATGGATCGACCATGGTCCAAAGAACTTCTTTCTCCCATTTAGTGTTTAGGTAATCAGCATATTTTCTCCACAAATAGGTTGTCATTCTTAAACTTGTTTAGATATTCCTGATTTGTAACAAAAAAAGTTTAAATGTTACAACCATATGTCCATACATACCTAAAGGATACGCGGTTTAAGATGGCCATAGCTATAAATGAACGAGAAAGAAGATTAACCTATTGAAATCATTGAAAAGAAGCAATCAAGAGAGCTATATATGTACATATGCACGCACACTTATAAGATCATATCTAAATTCAAGTTTTGTACATATTCTTTCCCGGCTTGAAGATTCATCATCTCCATTTTTAAGAGAATCAACCATTTGGGTGGTGATGCAAAAACTCAAGTTATAAACTTGTATTATTTACAAACTTTTGAAAAATGAAAACTTGGAAATATTCATCCAGGGCAATACAATTCTACATACCAATACATGATTGTTACATGGAAAAAGCCACAAGGCACTAGAAATCCAGGTATTTGAGTGCGTACAGCGTAAGATGAATATTTGGCCATTTGGGCTAGTCAGGCATTTCATCAAACAGACGTGAGCACAGATTCAAATGCAAATAGATCAGAAACAAAGATCAGGGAATAAGAAAGTGCAAACAGTGATTGTCAAATGTCAATTAAGAACATCATACAAAATCGGCTAACTAACAGTTATCATTAAAGTAACCATTTGGTGGTGATGCTAAACACTTAACGAATCCAATTCTACATACTAATACGGGATTGTAACATGAAAAATGGCAATCGAGCTGGTGCATATGTCAGGAACTACAAACTAATTAATTGCCAGCCTTATAGTTGTACACTTGTACAAGCTTGGGCTGTTACACGAGGCAGCTCGGCTCGGCTCAAGCTTGAAATTTGAAGTTAAACGATCGAGCGATGACCGAGCCGAGCTTAGGTTGAGATCGGCTTGGTTACAAAAATGAGCCAGCTCGACTCAGGTCGTTTCAAATAAAGTCCTTTTAACTAGTTATATTCGATCTTTTATCGAGCGAGCCGCGGGCTTTTTGAAGCCCAGGCATTTCATCAAACAGTTGGTGGGCATGACTCAAATGCGAATAGTTCATCAACAAACCTCAGAAAAAAGAAAGCTTTAACAGTAATTGTGAATCAAGAACCTTATACAGAATCAGGTAACTAACAGTTATCATTTATCATCAAACTAATTGATTTTACCATATGGGTTTTATTCAAAAACTTATTAAATTCAAACCACAGGCTATGCTTAAAGTAAGTATAAATGATTACAAGGGAAGAGGACAAACCGCCGGAAAGATTAATAAAATCGGCGACTCCGATCGGCCGTTGAGGAGAGTGGAGCGGGGACCCGGTTATCTTTGCAATTTGTGTCGGATATTTTTTGTTCAAACTAAGGGGGTGTTTGGCCTTTAAAATTGTTTTTTTTCCCTTTTTAGTTTTTGAAAAAGAAAATCAACTTTTAAAAAGCTTTTATTTGAGCTTTTGGAGTAAATTTGTAAAAAAAAAAAAAAAGTTTGCTTTTCAACAAACACACAAGTAAATAAGCAAGTTTTAAAGGCTCATCCAAACGTGTAAGGCCTCCGACCCGGGTGCCCTACTTTCTCGCTGGTTGGATTTACTCATTCACATAATTTGTAAAATCAGAGTTAATTAAAACATTTCGCGGAATTAAAAATCATTCATTCAAACTTATCATAAACATCTTGTCTTAAAATAACATAACATAAGTTTGAAACATAAAAACGTAAACGACACGGGTGTCTTCTTCATGGCGATGTCAGTCTTCCTCTTATTGCCATGTGTCCCCCTCAAGCAACCTGCCTCATTCTACATGCCTGCATGCATACTAAAAGTCAGCTACGCTGAGTGAGTTCTAGTTAATTAACGTACATTATATCCATTTACTTACCAATACCGTCCGAAGATACGTATTGATACCTACTCATTCGTCTATCATTCAATCATACATACGTACATACATACATACATTCGTACTTTCATACTAACAACATGCCTCAGATACTATAAAGATCCGGTCCTCACTTACCTTGGATATTATAAGGGTCCAGTGTCCTACATACCTCGGAATTAAAAGGATCCGGTGTCCTTCATACCTTGGATCTCCTCAGAGTCCAGTCCCTACTTACCTTGGATATTATAAGGGTCCAGTGCCCCACATACTTCAGTTATTATTAGGGCCCGGTGCCCTCTAACATACCATATCATTCTATCTTCATTACATTTCCTTTCTATTTCCTTCAATCATAACTAATATAACATTACATGCATACTAGTTAAACAATCCATATCATTCACATTCATACGCAAACATATATCTAATATACACTTACCATTTAAGTTAAGTGTATAAATCTAAACACATCGTAGTATGCACACAGCCCTGAACACATAAAAGGGGCTAGAACTCCCCTGGATTCTGTTACTTTCACCGTTTATAGTAATTCCCTTCCTGAGTTGTGCGCGACTAACTGTTTAATAACGTACACACATTAATTCTCTATAATCTTTGGTCATTCATCTCTTAATTTAACGGGGTTAACTTTTAAACTTACAAAACCAACATGTAACCTTCTTAAATTATTCTTGTTAATTTAATATACTTGGCATCATCTCATTATTGAACAGTCTTTATTAATTTACATTCTTAAGACATTTATTTCTATTGTATTTATATTTGTTATTATATTAGTTCTTTATTATTCGTTCTTATTATTATTACATACTCATTTATTTTCGTACGTCCTCCTTCGTCTTCTTGCTCATTTTACTTTTTTTACTAACAACGGACCCTTTTCGTTTAAATGTTACCAAACGGGTCCCATAACTATTGATTTGGCATGAGGTGGGTTACGGTTTCTAGACGAGTCGGGTCTCGAGTTCGAGTTTCGTTCAAGCCTTCATATCCAAGTAAACCTTTACTAATATTCTTTTCTTATTATTATTAATATATCATTATTAATATTATTATTATTATACTTATTAAAGTTTTATCATTATTATTAATATTATTATATAAATACCCAACCCACTACACCCAAGACCCTACCCCCCACAAACCTCCATCTTCTTTTCTTCTTTCTTCTTTAACATCCGGCCATAATGGTATTTCCCTTACATATATTATTATTGTTATTATTATTATAATTATTATTAGCTTTTATATAGCTGTTAAACTATGATCTTATTATTAATATTATTATTAATATTATTATAATTAGTAGTAGTTTTTATATAGCTGTTAAACTTTGATTTCCTTTATTTTGCTTCATACACATGTACCTAGAGCCGAGGGTCTCTCTGGAAGCCACCTCTTTATTCCTTTGGATAGAGGTATTGTAACACCCCAACCCGGAACAGGCTAACGTGTTACTATTACAGATATCAAATCAACGCCACAATCCAAAATACAACAAAAATTAATGCAACCTACGTCATATTATTAAACAAAATGAATTAACTTTTAGAAGCTTGAACTTCATTTTTTATCTCTCATCACTAAATTCCCCGAATCCCGGATTACCTGAAAACAAAATAAGAAAAACAAAACAAGAAAACACGGCTGAGCCAAAAATTGCCCAGTAACGGAAAGAACAATAGTATAGGTAAGGACAGACGTAAGAGAATAAATATACGAACTTCAATTCAAACTCGAAACCAACCTTTTTTACCGAAACATATACTTAACAAAATTCGGATGTATGATCCGACACTTGGCCAGAACATGGTCAAACGCATGCGGAAATATATCAGAACTATAACAAAAACACCCAGAGCCAGAAACATATAACTTGTAACATATAATGTGTGACGTGTAACATATAACGTGTAACATTTAACTGAACTATAATTAAATGCGAAACATAATCCGATACACGATCGGGACGTAATCTGAATATACTCAAATTTAATCAAATACATATACACATATCAAAACGGACCAGAAATATAGCGAAACAAAATATAATTACTAAAATACACGACGATGATGTTAAAATAAATAGGTCGTGTAATACGGAAACACCCAGAGCCTAAACAGAGGGGTACACAGCTAGCTAGTCCATGCACCAAAGAGACGGTGTGGGTGGCGTGCACACATTGTTCCATCTCAAACAGAAGTCAGGAGTCAGGAGTCGGAGCTAAGATCGATCTATACGCCTCTAAGTGGCCAAGGTACTACATGAGTACTTTCAGAGACGCCGTGAACTTTGATTACGCACTGTCACGATAAGTGCCATGTCAGGAGTCAGGAGTCAGGAGTCGGAGCTAAGATCGATCTATACGCCTCTAAGTGGCCAAGGTACTACATGAGTACTTTCAGAGACGCCGTGAACTTTGATTACGCACTGTCACGATAAGTGCCATGTCGTTGACGCCCCAACGACAAGTCAGAAATGCTCGGGTAACAGAGTACTGAACTAAAGTCGTATAACTAAAATATATTATATAAAATAACTGAACTCAAAATATAACCGACGCGTAACGAAAATCCGTACTACAAAGTAACGGAATAGAGTCAATACTAAAAGTGAACAAAAACAGAAACCGTACTACGAAGTAACAAGAAATAGAATCCGTACTACGAAGGAACAAAATATAATACTATGAGTAACAAAAACGGAAACCGTACTACCAAGTAACAGAATATAATTAATACTAAGAGTAACAAAAACAGAAACCGTACTACGAAGTAACAAGAAACAGAATCCGTACTACAAACTAACGGACTATAATTAATACTAAAAATAGCAAAAACAGGAAACCGTACTACGAAGTAACCGAATATAATTTATACTATGAGTGACAGAAACCAGAATCCGTACCTTAGTAGTCGATACACAAGCAAGTAAAGTCGAGTAGCCTTTAGTTGTACTAACGCCTATATATTATTATTTCCCGATTAAACTTACTGAACTTTGACTAGTCGATTAATCGATTTCCGGCGACATAGACTTTTCAAATATTTACCTTTTCCTATTTGGCGTAATAGTTTTCGCAAAAGAATTCATTCAATACTATTAAGTATATATAATAAGTACTGGTAATAATACCATTCACTATTATTTTACTTTTACATTTGCTTTATGACGAATTGTATAATAAAGAATTCCTTCATTGTATTAATAATAAGTTAACCAATGTGTAAAAACATTTATTATAACTTGAAGTTGATCCAATATTATAACTTGAACTTCTGTATTAATATAAAATAATTACCTCATATAAAACCGATTTCTTGGTAATATTAAGTATGTGTGGGACAATATTATAATAAATAGAAACGAACTTACACAAACGAGTTTTATAACTTTTATTAAAATTCTTCGACAAGGTAACTTCCATGTTGAAGACGATATAGTCGCCGGAACAATCGAGTAATGCAGAACGAAACTTGAACTATTTAGGCATAATCAAAAGAGAAGTAGGTGTTGGGAATGTTACCTCAAAAGTAGGGTTGCAATGAGCGAGACAACCGCAATAGTTACTGTTGCGGATTACCAGACGTGGAGAGCGTGATTTAATTCCTCTTCGTTGCCTACGGCGCGCGGCTGTTTACGTCTTAACGGATTCGAGGGGCGGCGGATTACCCTAATAGCCGAACATAAACAAAGCACGAAGTGAAGAGGCGAAGGTGACAACCAACCGGAAGTTTTGTGGTGGTGGCTGTGGTGGTGGCTATCCTTGTTGGTAGGTGTGGCAGTTTGAGTCGCAAAGGAACGGGAGGCGGCGGTGGTCGTAATACGATAAGCAGAAACAAGATTAAGGGTTTTGTGATGTTGATAGAGTTAGGGTGCTTATAAAGAAACGAATCGATCATCTCAGATATATCCGAAAGTTTGAATTTGAAGAAGCCAACTTGATGATAAATGGAAATTTAAAATAATGCACATGTGGTTAGTCTTGAGTTTGAACCCATCCATTATTATTATTATTATCATATATATATATATATATATATATTTATTATCCAATATCAAAGTTCGGGTTATTATAGGTATGGTGTGCCTACATCCCACCCTCCCCAGACCCTACTTATAGCTTTGCTGTCGGTGGGATTTTACTGGGTATGATTGATTGATTGATTCTTTAACATCCGGCCACCACCGCCTCCGTTTACTTCCGGCCACGGCCATCGCCGCACCTTCCTTCCCTCTCTCACAGTCGCCGGCCCCTACCTGCTTCGCATCACCATGTTTCGTATGACATGCGATTTGAAAATGGTTCGCACCAGGGGATTCGCATAACTTTTTCGCACGGCCGGTTTCGCATACTTTTTCGCACGGATACTGTTTCGCTTGGGTTCTGTTTCGCTTGGACAGTGGTTGCGTGCGATGCAAACTTTTTCCTTTCGCACGCGGGTTCTAAACGAATCGCATGCCGGGTTTGTCGCTTAACCTCATGCGATTCCAGGTTGTTCGGGTCGTTATGGGTCGGAGGTTCGAGTCCTCTGTTTATTTGGGTTATCATCACTAACTTCATCCGATCTGTGTCGAAACCGAGTCTCTTGACTCACTTAATTGGGCTCAATATGCATACATGTGTCGGACCTTAGACCCAAATCCAACACAATTTCATGGCTCAAGTTTGGATCCAGTTTCCCAACCTTTAATCGGCTTCGTCGGACATCTGGTTCCATATCTGTCTGAACTACTTGGTTTGAACTAGTGATTGATTGGGTTCTGTTCATGTGAACCAACTCACTGAACATATATACACATATATTATTTTTAATAGTTTTAATCCAGATCTGACTCACCACTTGGTTTGGTTAAGGTTCGTTTGTTCGTTTATTATTAATTTAGCGAAAAGAGAACGAAATGAAAATGAACATAATGTTTACCTTTGGTGTGATTGAACTAGATTTTGGATTGATGATTTGGATTGGGATCCTTTTGTATAGAGTATGTTTATGTTGTATGTGTATGTGTGCCACCGATTGGGTGGATGATGGTGAAATGATAAGGGTGGAAAAAATCTAGGGTTGAGGGGTTTAAATAGGTTAAGCCCAAAGGCTTTTAGACCCAAATCACTCTTGAGTTCATTAAACTTGTTCCATTACCTTTTCTATAATTGTTATTTAATTAATTATAATGACGCCACGCGACACACGACTAAAAAGAGATCTTATATTAATTATAATCGAAATGAGGACGTTACAAAACGCCCCCTAAATATTTATTTATTAGAATATGCATGAGTGTAATAAAAACGTGTAATGGTTTATGCGTTTAACCAATACTCGATAGTATATTTAGGGTCTGTTTGGTAAGGGTAATGGAATAGAATGGACGAGAGAATAGAAACGGAATGGATGAGGTAATGAATTGATCATTACCATTACATTGATATGTTTGGTTACCATGCGGAAATGAAATGAATTATTAGTTTTTGTTTTTTAGTAAGCTAGAAAAAGTCGGAGTGGCTGTGGGGTGGTAGTGGTGGGCGGCGGTGGCGATGGGCGGGAGCCGAGAGCGATTGTTGGTGGTGGTAGGTGGTGGTGATAGTGGGTGGTGGCGATGCTAAGCGGCGGGCGGTGGTGGTGATATAGTGAGAAAGAGGGGTGGAATGAAAAAAAACAAGGGGGTGGATGGAATAAATTTGTGGTGTTTTAAGGGGAATGAAATGGACATGGTAATTGGTGATTCAATTTCATTGATCAAACAAACATATTTTTTTCATTCTTTCATAATGATATATTCCATTCCGTCTCTCATTCATGTATACCAAACACTACCTTAGGCTATGTGTAGTGAAGGGCTACAAAATAAGGGGGCGATTTTCGACACGTGAGGGACGATTTTTGTTTAAGAGTGTAGCGATGTCGTAGCCCTTTGTAGCCCCTTACTTATTTTTTTTATTATTATTTCCAAGAAACACACACATGCACACATGCGATATAGATTTTTCACCCCGCCCCCCCTAATCGCCCCACATATCGCCCATTTGTGGCCCGAGGGAGCGGTATTGTAGCCCAACATCACCCAAAAAACCACAACTTGTCGGCCTATCACACACACTTTTATAATTTAACTTTTCCTTTATTTATAAACATGTAAGTTGATGAATTTGAATCATTTGATTAGTTGGAAAATTTATGGCTCATACCCTAAGCCCTTGCGCCCTTTAATAGGTTAGCGCCTATAGGGGCTTCTTTCCCGTTGACATCCATATAATGGTTTGGCCGATGAAATGCGGGTGAGGTAGCATGGGTGGATTGGGCACCGCCCCATTACACCATAGCCTTATGTGTGAAAAATATGGTTTTAAATAAATGTCCATAGCCTTATGTGTGAAAAATATGGTTTTAAATAAACTATTTAGAATTCCTCATTCCAAATAGCTAGGGAATAAGGATAGAGAGTGCATTAATATGCCGGTGTTACACAAACATCAGTGACAAACACATCATTGACATACCATATGTCCATATATACGTCACTAACTCGTCAAACAACTAATATGGTCACATGGACTGTAAATAACAACTGATATAACCACAGATAAAAGTATCACGACCACCAAGTAACATGACTATATAATATAACTATACATGGGACCTTGTTAACTTATGTTTGGGACATATAAATACAAACATACAAAATCTTCGAACTTATAAGAAAACAAGGAAACTATTCAAGCCACGAGCTGAGCTTCTGGTTCGGTTTAGACATGTTAACTCGAGTTGAACTTCCGCTTTAACATGGGTGACATCAAACTGATTATTAGACCTTTAAATAAAAATAAAATAACCAAACAATTATTTTCAAAACACATGTCCAAGCACACCTAAATCTATCAGTTGTTTATTGATGGATATGCTATCACTTCTAAGTTCTAGCGGCCTACCATTAAATATCAACTTTCACTTTTTCATGAACATTATGAATGCATAGAACCAATGAGTTTAATCTGTCCAAGATTTAGGCGATTGCTGGTAAATTGACTCGGTGCTTACTTAAGTTCGTTTATTCATAGAATCGCACACTTAACACCCCTTAACAAAATTTTATTAAGACTATCAAACGTACACTAGGGAGGTAGGAAGTCCCAGTAATTGCCAAAATTAACGATGTTAAAGAGTCGCTTTTTATTAACAAGTTTCCCGGTACAATTTCCTTTTAATTCGTGCTAAACAACTGTAAGTTTTAGTATGTTAGGTGTTCATCATTCTGCGATTCCTTCAAGTTCACAGAAATTGTAACTTTTAGACCAAATATAAAATCTTGAAAAATAAACATCAAATCAGTTCATAAGTGCATACGAATCAACCACAATCGAGTGTAAAATAAATCTTAGCAAACAGTTGATATACAAGCTGCTTCAATCGTCCACCTCAGCTTTGATTTCGTTCAACAACTCCTCTTTGTAGTCTTGGAAGCTTCCATCGAACAGCTGCACGCTTCCATTTTCAACGACCCAAATTTGACTCCTTTCTTCATCATCACAAACACGTGATATCAGTCTAGAATCATGGCTAACAAGAACAACACCACCGGTAAACTCATCAAGCGCGTCAGCAAGTGCATCAATGCTTTGCATGTCCAAATGATTTGTGGGTTCATCCAATAGCAAAATATGCGGTTTAGACATGGAAATGGAAGTGAAAACTACACGGGCTTTTTGTCCACCGGATAAATTAACAATCGGGGTCAGATGATTATGGCTTGGGAGCCCGAATTTACCAAGTTTAGCCCAGACCGCTTCTTGTCTACTTATACCCTCTTGATCAGGATATAAGCGAAGAAGATACTCGACCGGTGTTTCACCCATGGTCAGAAGGTCAACAAAATGTTGCGAATACCTCCCGATTCTCAGCTTTTGGCTCCTCCTTACTTCACCCTCTGTTGGGTTTAAGCCACCAGCAAGAAGGTTTAAAAGTGTGGACTTTCCAGTGCCATTGGGTCCCACGATAGCCACTCGCGTACCCATATCAATCCCAACGTCAACATCAGATAGCCTGAAATCCGCTCTTTCTGGATAACTAAAGCCCACATCAATAAGCTGTAACAACGGTGGTGTTAACTCAGTAGGCTCAGGAAAATGAAACGCGGCGGTATAATCTTTCCATTTCCGCGGGGCCTCCGGAATCTCTTCATCCTCATTAACTAATTTCCCCTTTGACTTTCTCTTTGCTTCTTTGACTGCAGCTAGCTTTGCTTTTTCTTTGACTTTCTCTTGTTGTTTCTGGTTCCCAGCCAGGTTTGCAGCTTTGACTTGCTTGTCATAGATTTCAAACCTTTTATTCGTATGCTTGCGACGCTGCTCTTACCCGCTTTCAAAATCGTCAAAGTTCCCACGGTACATATGAAGTTTTGAGTCGTGAAGATGAATAACTTCGTTGCATACCGTATTTAAAAAGTCTCGGTCATGTGAAACAACCACAAGAGTTTTCTTCCATCTGCACAAGTATTCCTCTAGCCAAAGAACAGCTCTAAGGTCAAGATGATTGGTAGGCTCATCTAATAACAACAGTGTTGGTTGGACAAAAAGGGCCCGGGCCAACGAAATCCTCATCCTTCACCCACCACTAAATGATCGTGTCGCACGGGTCTGCATAGCTTTTGTAAAGCCCAAACCAGCAAGAATCTTTGCAGCTTGCGCATCGGCTGCATCCGAGCCAATGATGTGCAACTTCTCATACAACTCAGCAAGTTTCTCTCCACCATCAATATGTTCACCCTCTAGTAACGTTGCAGCCTCTTGTCTTAGATTAACAAGCTCCACATTCGCTGAAACAACAGCCTCAAGGGCGGTTCTGTCATCGCCGGCTATTTCTTGTTCCACCAAAATAACATCTATGTTTTTAGGCACAGGAAGCTTCCTCCAAGCAAGAAGCTTTAACAGGGTTGGGTCCGACCAAGCCATACCTCTTTCCATGAGAGATCTTAAGAGATGCATTCTTTAACAACTCTTTACTGCATGCTGAAACTGAGAAACTTTCAAGAGTAATATCTTTTAAATTCGCGCCAGCGTCGTCTTGACCGTCAAGCACTGCAGCCCGACTACCAATCACGACTGTAAAGGCGTCGGGTTCGTCTTTCAAAGCCTTTTGTTGGGCACTAGCCATAACTCTTTTTTCTCGTTTCTTTAACACCTTATCAGTTTGAAGAGTAGTATTATTAGTCTCTTTCGCCCTTTCTTTTCTTCCCGGCTTATGATTTTCATCTCCTTCAGAGAGATCATCATCTGAAGAAGGATAATCGATTTTTGCATAGGAGGAGGATTGTGAGTTTGGAGGTGGTTTGGATTTCTTTGCTACAACTTTATGGAGTTTTTCGACGTCCATTGTTGAGTTTTGTTTCTTCTTTTCTCTGTTCTTTCCCATTGGATTTCACAAACCTATACACAAGATTATTATTAGTATTAACACGCCAAAAAACATTATGGTATTATCAAAAGACATGACCATGGCATTAGATATGGAAACCACCTACCAAAAAACATGCATTTGCTTTGCTGAGAGGTGTTAACATTATGGTATTATAAAAAACATACGATAACACAGAGTCTTAATTATAAGTTGAACAGGAATACATAATTTTCAGGTTCGCAACTTACACTGCGACGTCGGGTGGATACGGCCTGCGATCGTCGAGATTATGCTGATTTAGATTTGGATTTTAGGGTTATAGACAACTATTATTTAAATAAATGGGTGTGTCGGCTATTATTTTAATATATTATTACATTATAAACCATATTAAAATTAAACAAAATCATATTATTATCTTTATATTATGGGTGTTAAAAAAATTAAATACTAACCGTAACCTGACGCTATTAAAGTTCAAGTTTGTCAGTTTACTCTGAATTAGTAGCTTGTGTTTGTAAACTTTGTTATAAATAAATTCTCCACCAAGTAAACTTGCTTCGGATTGATAGCATTAAATATATGCTGGTTAAACGCGATAATGATGTAAGCATTCTCAGTGGGTTCTTCAAATTATGTGAGAGTTCTTCATATTTAGAGATGGTTAAAAATGGTTGTGAGAGGAGGAGAGAGAAAATGTTACTGTTCATGGTTAAATTTGAAGAAACACACTATTCACCTCTATAATTTTATAATGTTTTTTAAAGTGGTTGTGAGTGAAGGTGATAGAGAAAAGGTAATGATAAAAGTATAAAAATATATTATTTTATTAAAAAAAGATAGAAAATATAATGTTTTTAGTGTTATTATATATATGAAGATGGAGAATGGACTGGGAATGCTCTAAAAGACAAACTCTAAAATAAAAACTAATGATCTGCCCAAACCCGATTTTTTTTTAAAACGGACCCGAAACCCGACCCTAATAACTATTCAGGTTAATCGTGTTAACTCGAATAACCCAATTAATACTTTTTGACCCTATTTAACCCGACCTTAATTAGCTTATTTGGTTTGGGTTTGGGTTGGATTAATCGCGTTCGAGCATTTTGGACACCCCTATTTAGCCTAAGTATAGTGGGGCGACAAGATGGGGAAATCGCCCCAACATTGTCGTGAACACCCCCTCCCCCGCAACGATTGTGGGCCGATATTGGGGGGGGGGGGGCATGCATTTGTCGCGGGATTGTGTTTGGGAATAATAAAATTTTTTATGCTATGTGTAATATTACTGTGTATGTGATGTTTTAAATTGATTAATGTATATATAATTATATAGATAAAGGATAAAATATAATAATTCTTTATCGTACATTACGTGCGCGACACTTCTAACCGTTGATTTTCAGAAATCAAAAATCACAATTATACTAATCTGTTCGTCCCTCTCCCTCAATCCGTCTCCACCACCCCTCACCATTAAATATTAATCAAACCCAACCCCCACCGCCGCAACTCTCTGACCAATTCCCACCAATAAATCCACTTTCCGATCATTCATCCAAAAAATGGAAATCAAACACATTACACAGTTGCAAGTCTGCAACAAACAACAAACAAAACAAATATGCCCCTAATCAAAACCAACAACAAACAAACTATGTCGGAGCGACCGTAACATTATTCGGCAACGAGTAAGCACTTCTACCATGAGCACCCAATCGCCCACGCCCAATCCCATTCCTCGGATACTCCGGCTTTTGACCTTGCACTTCATCTCGACCATTCGACCTCGAATTCGAAGTCCAACAATTAGTAGAATCACTCAAATTCGGTTCTCATGAGGACGTCATCTAACAGCTCAACTGTTAACTACCAGAAAAGCTATTACTTCCTGATGACTCAATCTCATGTTCTTCACATTCAGCTCCATTTCCGAACAAACCCACACCCAATTGAAGCGAATTGATTGGTTAATTTTGAAATCGATTCAATTAATCATCAATTTAAAGCTTCAATCGATCAATTTTGAGTTCTGGATGATGGGTTTTTGACATTGAACGTTTAAGATTTGAAACATATTAGGAGAACGTATTAGTAGAATGCATTAGCAGAATGCATTAGCATAATGTATTAGCTGAAAGTATTAGCAGAAAGTATTAACAGAATGTATTAGTAGAATGTATTAGAAGAACGTATTAGCAGAACGTATTAGGGTTTGAGGTTTTATTTGCAGGTAATTAACATTTTTTGGGTTATATAACTCAATTAGTTTGATATCGACATGCAAATTAGTTTAACACCGATCGACAGTTGAATTATATTAATATGGAAGGACGCTCGATGAATCAATTGATGAATTTTGAAGAACAAGGATTTAGGGGAATTTGAAGAATCGATTTGGGGAGTATAGTTGGACGTGCTGGACGGAAATACCCTTTTGATAACTGGCGTATAATTGTATTTAAAAATTTACTCGCGTATAATTGTACGTTCTGGATACTCGCATACGTAATGTACGATAGTGTGTTAGCGTAAGTTAACCGCCCCCTAATTATATATATGTATATATATATATATATATATATATATATAACTAGTTTTTAACCCGGCGCGTTGCGTCAGGCAGGTTGGTAAATCCGAATGTTGGTAAGACACAAGCATTACCGGTCCTAAGTGTCGAGGCGGTAAATTGACGTGAATTCGGTCAGTTTCTGTTACATGTGTTATTGTACGGAAACTAAAACAATAAAAAGTTATAAAAATTGAGATGGAACTGTCACACCCCGACCAAAGGCGGCGGAACATGCCGAGGTGTAACGATTGTCCATAAGCACATGACACTAATTAAAGTGACAGTATTTAATAAACTCATTTCATTTCACAACATCGAAAATGTCACATAACAATTATCCATAAAATAACCATAAACAAGATATCACAAAATATGGCAAATTGATATTGTTCATTTTTACTAATATCCTAAGGTCTTTGATGTCGTTTTCTTCACAATCATAAATCAACCAAGATGCAAACCTGCAACATTTCATAAAATAAAGTTTGTCAACACAAAGGTCGGTGAGCAATTCATAAGTTTAATCATATTAGTATATAATAAAGATAGCCACAAAAATTGCATACGAAACGATAAATAAAAGTGGTAATTTGGATAAATAGATATCGCTAAACACATTTGCGACACCTAGCTATAAGGGGATGCCAAATAGTCTAGGATTTTATAGTTATCGTTAATTGCATTACGTTAACGAAACCTTGCTATAAGGGGATTCCAAATAGTCTAGGATTTTATAGTTCCACCAACCAAAAGCGATAAACACATAGGCATATAAGCATAGAACACCAAATCGAGCAATTATTTAGGTAAAGTATACAACTACGTTTGTGGTTTAAGATTCAAATATAAAGCATTTTGTTGAATAAGTATGAAATGTCACCCCCAAAATAAAAGATGGAAAATGGGGTATGAAGTACTCACCTTCAAGTAGTAAACTTGAAAGATGATAATTTGGAGATTTGTCGGAACGACGAGTTTAACGCACAATGCCTTGAATCTTTGATGTTTGAGAGAGTTTTTTTTTTTTGGAGTTGTAGCCAGGGAAAATGAAAAGGAAAGGTGGTGTATATATAGGGTAATGTTGGTGGTCAAATATGGGTGTGAGACACAAGAGTTTTCATGCAAAATGGATCAAGACAAAAACACAAAACAACAAAAAAATAATAATAAAATAAATAAATAAATAAAAATAAAAATAAAGGTAGGATGTTTTCAAGACCCAACAAACAAGTGTGAAACAATATTGTAACATAAATCCATCATTTTGATTATAACATAAGCTTCGGTTTACAAATCTGGTCGGTTTACATAATAAACAAATACAAAAACGAATACAAACAAGACCCGAAATTGACGAATGTCACAGGAACATTGGGATAGTGTTGGTCGGTGAAACTTGAGCGTTGGTAAACCCGAGCGTTGTTGGTCCCTGGCGGTGAGTCTATGCAAATTTGGTTGGGTTTTTCACGTTCATTATAAAACTGGACTAAAAAAAAGAATTGTCATTCGGTCAGTTTCGTTACGGTACTATAACTAAAACAAAATGCGCTAAGTCTACGCAAAGTCACAAATTATTTCAGTTTTTATCATATCCGTTACGGTATATTGGTATTAGAACTAAACTAGTAAAAAACAAACATAACAAAGACAATTAGAAATATAATTATCAAACTTTAAAACAAAAAACAAACAAAAAAAAAAACACAAACAAAACTTGGTCCAATGGAATCTTGCCAAATGGACCAATCATAGTCTAGCGTCGCCAAACTTCACTTTTACACACACACACACACACACACACACACACACATATATATATATATGTGTGTGTGTGTGTACA
Source organism: Bidens hawaiensis (assembly GCF_021521415.1). Classification (NCBI taxonomy): domain Eukaryota; kingdom Viridiplantae; phylum Streptophyta; class Magnoliopsida; order Asterales; family Asteraceae; genus Bidens; species Bidens hawaiensis. Next base: position 82,232 of record NW_027497235.1, on the reverse strand, counting down.
CACGATGTGAGGGGCAATGTTAGGCTACAAACCACTACACACAAAAATGAAAATTGCCCCTTGCTGACGTGATGTCACGTGTCCAAATTCACCACCCGATGTAGCCCATCCACTACACTTATATGTAACAAATAAGAGCTTGAGCATCGCTAAGCCCCCATTGGGTCACTCGGCAGTATCTTACTGGTCCGCGATAATTTGGGCTCGTTTTGTTTTACTTTAGGTACTGTAACAACGATAATTGGTCGGCACTAAGCCCCCATTGGGCCACTCGGCAATATCAAATGACAATTTTGTTGTTTTGTTTTTTAGTTTCGGTATCGTAACGAACGTAACGGAAACAAAACCGAATTCGCGTAGACTTACCACATTTTGTTTTACTTATGGTACCGTAACGAGCATAACAAAAACCGACCGAAATTGGGTAGACTCACTGCCTCAACAGCCGAGATCGGCCATGCTCAGCCCTTCCTAACGCACGAGTTTTACCGACCAACGGTATCCCATTAGTCTACCTCAAATTTTATATTTTTTAAAATTTATTTCTAGTTTTTAGTTCCAGTGTCATAATGCACGTAATCATAGTATTCGCGTCGACTTACCACCTCAACATTCAGGACCAACATCACTTGAGTTTATCACCGTCAGAGTTTACTAACTTGTTCCGACACAACGCGCTGGGTAAACCACTAGTTTTAAATAAATGGGGGTGTCAATTCTCATATTTGTATGTGTAGTCCAAATTAGGTTTTACTTGACCCTTCCCTTCTCAAATTTGTACGTTTACTATTTATGAGGCAATTCACGCCAATAACCCAACCATTCAATTTCAAACCAAACACAAATTAAATCTCGATCAACAAAAAATTAGCCCCTCCAAAACTATTACAAACCCACCCTAGATTCAAGCCTAGCCATCTCTCATAAACCTCGATAAGATAACGTCAAAATGAAGGGACATTCAGCTAAAAGTAACAAAGTTTAACGAAACTTACAACAAAAATTTGAACAACGCTACAAGTTGTATAAATACAACCAATGTTCTCATGCTTTTGATCCAACGAATGTCTTGAGTTGCAAAGCTCGGTGTTCACTATGTTCAAACTTTGGGAGCTTGATGAGTCAATCAACATAAAAGAGGTCAAAAGCATCAAAGCCAAATGATTATAGTAGCCATGCTACTATAATTTCCATTGTCGTATTAACTTCAACGACGTGGATGACAAGAAAGAAATATCGGTTAAACTTAACCTGACCCGCTAGTGTTAAGATGTGACAAGTTTAATAGCACCTTGAATTTACCTACATTACGATCGAATTAAACAGTTGGTCTCTATGGTTTACCCTAGAGGTGCACAAATCGGTTTTTTTAAAAAAACCGGTTCGGTTATTAACCGGACCGGTTTTTTTTGGACCGGAAAAAAACCGAACCGGTTAAACCGGACCGGTTAATAACCGGTTTTTCATCTCAAAACCCTAACCGGTCTAACCGGTTAGGACCGGTTTAGAAACCGGTTAGAACCGGTTAATAAACCGGTTTTTTTATTAACCGGTTTTTTAAAAACCGGTTTTTAACCGGTTAACCGGTTTTTTTTTTTTTTTTTTTAATAACCATAAAAAACGGTCAAAAAACCAAAAAAACGGCTATATGCCCGTTATACAACGGTCAAAACCGGTTTAACCGGTTAACCGGTTATAAAAAAACCGGTTAACCGGTTATAAAAAAACCGGTTTATAAAAAAACCGGTTAACCGGTTTTTTTATAACCGGTTATTAAAAAAAACCGGTTTTTTTTATAACCGGTTTCAAAACCGGTTTTGGCTCTAAAACTTAAAACCGATATACAAACCGGCGGTTTGTAAACCGGTCAAACCGGTTTTTAAAAAACCGGTTTTTTTAAAAACCGGATTCCGGTTTAAACCGCCAAACCGGTTCGGGAACCGGTTTTTTTTGTGCACCTCTAGTTTACCCACGCCACGAATTACACAATTGGTCCCTATGGTTTACCCACGTTACGAATGCGATACTAGTTTTACAGCCCAAGGCTCCATTTCATCCTAAGCTTTAAAACCAAGGTACCTCTGAATGCTATGTGCTCCATTCTAGCCTAGGCATCAGAGCACCATTCTTCCAGCCTACGATTACTTCCTTCGCATCTCCGATTTCAGTCCTCAAAGCTTCTCTCCACAACTTGACAGGTTTTCAATTCGTTCCACAAATTGATTTCGTTGATTTAAGAATTTCAATTTGCGCTTTGTGTTAGCTTGTATACGACGATTTAGGTTTTATCAGAAGCTAATTGCACCGTTACTTCATTGAGTGCTTAAAGCCGATTGCATCCGTTACTTCATCAATTAAAACAGATGAAAGAGGATATTATTGCCTCAGTTTGGTTTAGTTGATGATTTGAAATTTTTTACCTAACTGATTTTAACTATAGATCTTGATAGAGGCCAGAAATCAGCTCAAAGATCAATTATCAATGAGTTTGGATATAGGAATACTATATATATTTAATATATTTATTTTTTGGTGTTATCTCAAGTGTGTAATGCTCTTGTTGCAAAACGTCATGCTCTTCTCATACCATGGCCACATGGTATTCAACAAGTATCTTAAATTTTACTCATATTTTGCTCTGTTGATATAATAAGTTTTAAGTTCTTGATTGTTTTTAATGGTTATCTTTATTTGAACTCATCTTATTACATATAATAAATAGTTGACTGTCTTTTGATGGCAAACTTCTGATCTTGTTTCATTATCTAGTTTATCTTAAACCTATGATTGCCTCAGTTAGGTTAAAGATAAATCTGATTTGGATAAGATGTTTAGAAGTTGCTGTACAAGTAAATTCATTACAAATTCCTATCTTTAAAAGCTGTTTATCTGATTATCAGATCCTGTTGGTCTATGTCACAGTAATAACTTTCATAGTGTTATTGATATGATGATATTAGAATAAATGTGTATTTTGATTGTTTTATCTCTTAGATTAATTAGGTCTGTATTTTAGGCAGCACTGTTTGATTAGTAATGGCGTGGTACACCGATTAAAAGTGGATGTGTAATACTTCACATATTCAAAGCTACAACCAACAACTTAAATATGCTAATTACTAAATTTGATCTGAATTTGATTCCATTGGTATGATGCTTAAATTAATAATTTGTTTTTTGTGCAGGTTGATTGCAACAAGAAGGCAAGTGTGCCATTGCAAAACACTTGTCAATTGCCATAATTGACAGAAATCCTGCTTCGTCAAATGGGCCCACCATCAAGAAAGATGATCCACCTGCAGCCATTTCCCTATTTAAAGTTATCAAGTTCAATAATCTTGTCAAATTCTGTTTTATGTTAAAGGATAAAGAATTGTATTAGCATGTAAATGTTTAAGTACTAAGTAGACACCTATGTTTACATAACCAGTGTGTTGGGCATGAGTCTACAAAATTAATAAAAACTTGACTAGGCTTCAGTTTTGATTTTACAAAACTATACGCTATGTTGTAATGGGCCTAACAAATTTAAAGGACTACTGCAAAACAATAATTGTTTAAGGAAAAAGAAGTTCAATAAAGAAGCTATTAGGGTTGAATTATTCTCATCAACTGAGGATGGTTTTGATGACCGTATTAAATGGGACCCAATATCCAGTGGCAAAGGTGATATAAGATTCAATTTTATAAGCTTATTTTCATTTATTGGTCAATTAGTCAACTGTAATGATATAAGTTCGTAGTTAATGATTTTATTTAAATTAAATGTCATGTTGTGCTTAAATAATTAAAGTAGAGTTTTCATTTTTCTACTGAAGACATTGTTTTGACTAAACAGGCCCCCCTGAACAGGGACGCATCTTCATTATCTTATGCATTTAAGTTTTACCCAAATGAACCTTTGGAGTGAACATGGTGGAAGTTCCATCCATGAGGTGTGTTTGATTTTGTAGTTTTATGTGTTTAATTATCTATCTACCATATTATGTCATTGATACATGATTCTTTATATGAAGATTATTTTGCAAATTTATTATTCATTTTGACTTCTATTTATACAGAATATCATTTGGATCAGCTCAAGGCTAAGATAGCAAAGCTAATAACACAACTTTTAGAGCTACCAAAACCAAAAGTAAGCAGTTGATAATATTTATTAAATAAACTTGCAGGCTATAATGCTGTTTGTTCATGTTATTAACATGCATTTCTTTTTCATGCATATGGTTGACTGCAATTTTTTTTATCATATATATCTGCATATTTCTATTATGAAACAGAGTTCTACTTCAAGTGGAGCTGCAGAGGGCTACGAGGATACAAAATATTGCCATGGCTGTGCTGCACTTGCATGATTTCCAAGGTCTGTTATACATACTGATTTTATTATATACATATTTTTTTCCACATTTGAAAAGATGGATTTTAGTATGCTGGTGGTGTTAGGCTATGTTTGGTTTTCGTTTTTTAGTATGCTAGAGGTTGAGTTAAGCCTAAAACTTATATCCCGAGTCTCAACACCAATGTATGATTATCATCACTTCTTGGTAGTGTGGGAAGTCCATGCTCTTAGCCATGTTGACCGGAACACAAAAGCTACAAAGATTACATCAAATACTTTGCTTCTAGACTACCAGAGGTTAGTTTTTCAGTTACCAGAACTGCCTTTAACTATGTTAATTTATTAGTTTAAGTTGTTTTGTTTGTCCTCTACATGAAAAATACATTGAATCGGTAATTTCATACCTTTAAGTAGTGTTCTAACTGTTATGTATGAATATTGAGGTTGCAAATAGGGGCGCAAGGTTTTCCATCTAAACATCAACAACATTGGTAGCATATGCTTAGATATATTCTTAAGGAACAATGACATTCTCGAAGGTTTGATCTATATTCGTGTTATATTTGAAACCCCTCATTAGAGTTAATACGTTTGGCATCATGTGTGATGGTGTAGTGCTTGTAGATGGGCCATGGGCTGATATTAAGAAGTATGTTAGGTTTGGCTTCTACATTGTGTACAACTAGAATAACATTTTTTATTTGTTTATAGAACTCGAATAACATTTTGTGGATATTGAACATCTTTGATGGGAATTTTTAGTTAGATTGTGTTTGCATCTATTGTAAATATTTGTGTGTATTCTAATAATATTTTGTGCAAAAAGGTAGCACTTGCATATATATATATGTATATTTTCTAAAAATTATGACTAAAACAAAAAGTAGCGATCGCAAACGCTATTTGAATGGTCACAAGAATTGCGATCGCAGTCCGACCACAGCAGTGGTCGAAAATTTGCGACGGCAAAAGTAGTTGCAGATATAACAGAGCAACTTCGAACAGTGTTTTTTCGACAGCATTTTCAGTTGCAAAATGACCGCAGCAAAGCAATTGTGACCGTTTTGCAACCGAAAAGACTGTCCCAAATGCCTATTTTGATCATCATTCAATAGATTTGAGACGTAGAACGTCGTGATATGACTGATATCAATCCGCTTTTCATTAGTGAATTGGTTCTCCTTTTCAGCGTTTTTCTTTTCCGTCCTTGATCTTCATCCGCCCTACGTCTCCTGTCGTCGTTTGTTTGCCTGCCTTCCATGAGCTAGAGTGTAATTTTATTATTAATTTTGAATTAATATATGTTATAAATAATTTAATTTAGTTGACATACATAAAGAGTCATTACCGTCTACCAATTTGTTAGGCACGTACGGTAAGAGATTTTGAAATTTATAAAAAATTAATCACTTGTTATAAGTTGGATACATATATAACGGCAGACAAATTCAAATTCACATACCCTAGACTAAACCTACACTCTGCTAATGATCATTAAAGAATCATAACCTGGGAAACCCCAAAACCCTAACTAGACTACCTACCCCAAGAATCATCTTCTTGAAACCCAAAGACTGAGAATTAATCATCATCACACGAAACCCGGCCAAGAACCTCCTTTAAGTCTTCATTTTCGCAAAACAGCAAGTGATCATCATCAAGAAGTTAACCCAAGAACGTACACTTCTTTAATTCTTCATGGCAAACTGCAAGAAATCATCCAAACGACACAACTCTTCGTTCAACCATCCCGAATAAACTCGGGAGAAAATCGTACAAGTGTCGATATTGTTCACGTGTGTCAACGTGTATGGTGATCTTGTCTCACGAACCTAGATGCAGATTTCGGTTTGAGCGTGCTAACATGGTTCAGCAACAATGTGAAGCAGTAAGAGAGGCCAAACTCAGGGAGGCAAGATACCGGAAAGTAAAGAACGAAATTCACAAAAAAGGGTTGAATCCACGTAAGCCTTTTGCCCCTTGATTAATTATTAATATTTGTTGATCTTAATTCATCTTTGTTTCTTATCTGATTGATCAAGTTGAATAATTGCATGCATGTATGTGTGTTTTATACAGTTGGGCTTAGAAGTTTTGATGGTAGCGTTCAGATGGCAGCCCTTGGTCCCGTTGTCCAACAGTCGAGAACCATCAGAAAAATGTTGAATCTTTCAGTACTTGGGTCCGAAGTGGATGCCCACTCCACTGCACGTGATACCGCACTCGTGATATCATTTTGCCACAACTTTGATTACAATTTTAACTTCAAGGCCCGCTTTCCCAACCGAAACTGGTGGAATGAAACACCGTTCTTCAACAGCATGGTCTTTGGTCTAGCGTGCACGTCTCACTATCTTGGAATCGACCTCTTATTGCAACATTGTGTGAGTCTGATTATGCAAGAGATGCCCGCCCACCCGACATTTCAGGGGGTCCGTCAAGTTTTTGCATTTGATTTCTATGAGAAGTTGTCACCTGAAGAAGATGCCGTCATCGACATGTTACTCGCCCGGTATGATGCTTTGATGCTGCATTAGCCTGATGAAATGCGGGTGAGGTAGGATTGGATTGGGCACCGTCCCATTACACCATAAGCTTATGTGTGAAAAATATGGTTTTAAATAAACTATTTAGAATTCCTCATTCCAAATAGCTAGGGAATAAGGATAGAGAGTGCATTAATATGCCGGTGTTACACAAACATCAGTGACAAACACATCATTGACACACCATATGTCCATATATACGTCACTAACTCGTCAAACAACTAATATGGTCATATCACTCATATGGACTGTAACTGATATAACCACTGATAAAAGTAACACGACCAGTAAGCTTACGCACACTTTTGAAAGTGGTGTACCAGTAACATGACTATATAATATAACTATATAAGGGACCTTGGTCGATGGCAGGCATAACTATATAAAATTCTTGTTTACTTATGTTTGGGACTTGTATAAACACAAACATACAAAATCTTCCAACGTAAAAGAAAACAATGAAACTCTTCAAGCCACGAGCCGAACTTCTGGTTCGGTTTAGACATGTTAACTCGAGTTGAACTTCCGCTTTAACATGGGTGACATCAAACTGATTATTAGACCTTAAATAAAAATAAAATAACCAAACAATTATTTCAACACACATGTCCAAGCAGTACACCTAAATCTCTATCAGTTGTTTATTGATGGATATGCTATCACTTCTATGAATGCATAGAACAAATGAGTTTAATCTGTCCAAGATGATGGTTATTCTGGCCGTTTAGCCTTTCAAGTTTTGCATCTTCAACGCCTTTGTTTAGGCGATTGCTGGTAAATTGTCTTAGCGCTTACTTAAGTACATTTATTCATAGAATTGTACACTTAACACCCGCTAACAAAAATTTATTAAGAACTATCAAAAGTACACTAGGGAGACAGGAAGTCCCAGTAATTGTCAAAATTAACGTTGTTAAAAGAGTCGCTTTTTATTAACAAGTTTCCCGGTACAATTTCCTTTTAATTCATGCTAAACAATTGTAAGTTTTAGTTCCTTTTAATTCATGCTAAACTTGTTAAAAGAGGATGTTATTGCCTCAGTTTGGTTTAATTGTAGATTTTTGTTACTACCATGCATGTGATATAACACGTATGATTTTGCATTCTGTGTTGCCTTGTAAATTTGAACCCATTTGGTAGTCATCATTGAATAATCTGGTGAAGATTGATTGATTAGAAGAAATTGAAAATATTCATGGTTTAGGAAATAATTAGGGGCGTATGTGTACGTTCCTTTTGCATGTGACCAAACTTGCCATATATAACCAGGGTTTAATTAATTTATTAATATTTAGTGGGATCAAAATGAACAAATATATGTCCATGCCCCTTGTATTTCGGCCTAAGTCAGAGCACATTAAAAGTTGTCCAAACAAGTCAACTCATCACTTGATTTAAGCCCAAAGTATATGGCCGGCCCATATACTACTTGATCCATTTATTGCCATAATAGTAGATAGATAGATACATGAAATCGGTTATTTAAACTAACCAATTATGTGGGTGAAAAACTAAAAACATATTAAATAAACATTTTGGATTTGTTTGTTCCAGATGACTAGAGAATAGGGATGGACAATTAACTCTTGTCTAGTAACATGTTGTATACTGGTTAGGCTAGTTAAAATCTGATTTAGTACCAGCGTCATGCAGCTAATACGACAATCAATGATAAGACCATCTCCAATAGATGGTGTTTTTTTAAGTGTTTTTGAATGCCAAATGACACTATGCCCCACAAAATATCTCATCTCTTGTATATTCTTTTTTATCTCTCCTATCAATCACCTCACATATGCATTCTTAGACCATCTTCAATAGGAGAATCTTGGGTGTTTTTAAAAGAAAAAAATGTGAAGTGGAAGAAAGAGATGATGAGGTGGAGGAGAGAATGAGAGGTAAGATTCTTTCATAAGAATCTCCAGGAACTTGATTTGTGAGAGGAGAGATGAGAAAGAGAGAGAATTCATTTTTGGTGGGCCAAGTACATACAAAAAAAACACTATTTTAAAACCTTACTACTGGTGATGCATATTCTTCATCAAATCTTACATTACTCTCTCTCCTCCATATCATCCACATTACCACTTTTTCCTCAAGAACAACTCAAGAATTCCTTATTAAGGGGCTGTTTGGTAGGGTCTGAATCTGATCCATTAAGAGGTAAACATGGCCAGATTCCAAGCGTTTGGTTCTACCCTTGGGTCTAGCATCTGAATGGTTCAACGTGAAATGGATGCTGAATGAAAACAAATGGTTGATGAATGGAATCAAGACCCTCCCTGGTAGTCACACACCTTCCTCCTTCAGGTCTGCTAGTGTTCAACAAACACCATCACCATGGAGAAAAGACATGAACATCGGAAAACTCCTCAGCTGTAGCGGTTTCGCCAAGGTCTACCATGCCAGAGACATCTTCACCGGCTAAATAGCCACGAATCTTGAACGAAATCACCTCGCAATTTCAATTTTAAACGGAGATGGAGATGATTATTTAAAAATGGAGAAAATTAGGTTTATATTGGGAATAAAAAGGAAGAAGATGACAGCCAGACAAACGAGTTAATTAAAAATTTTTGACTTTTAGATTTATAATACTTTAGATTTTAATTTCCATATTTTTTTAGTGAACTAAAGTATACATACAATTTTTTCATTAATGAATATAAATCACGTTTAAAATCTTTGAGTGAGATTAATACCAAACTTACGTAAAGGGGTAAAATAGTAACTATGTACAGTTATTCAGATGTCTAACCAAACGGATACATTTCATTTAGCTCTTACTGGTTCAAATCATCTTACCTATTCAGATATCTTACCCATTCAGCACTAATTCAAAGGTTTGCCAAACAGCTCCTAAGGCAGCTTGGTGTATTGGTCGTGTGATAATAGTATTTTATGTGAATCTTGTATAGTTTTAAGATTTATTAACTTACTGTCTTAAGACTTGCACAACACAAACATACAAAATGATCATGATTAGGAAGAAAAACAATAGATCAAATAAAGCTGCCTACCATTACCTCACTTAAATTGTATAGAAATATAAATATATATACCAAAAATACATATGCATATTAGATATCAACTTCCACTTTTTCATGAACATTAACATTAAACACTATATATATAAAATGCATAGAATCAATGAGTTTCTTCCCTGTCATTCTAAGATGATGGCTATTCCGGCTGTTTGGCCTTTGGAGCCGACACAGTTTCTAGGTTTACGTCTCCAACACCTTTGTTTGGGCCAATGCTGCATCGATCCGTGTTGTGTGTCTCGATTGCATCCTTAATTTTCTGAAACTGCAAAGGTTGAACAGGCATGTTTATAACCCTGATAAAAAGACATATAACGCTAATAAGATAAACGGGTAAAGATTTACGTACTTTAGCAAGTGAACAAGAAAAGGATTCAAGTTGACCATCAGCACCACGATAGAAATGGAAATAAGGAAGGACTTTCACATTCAAGTTCTTGCACATCGGTTTATTCTCATCAAAATTGACTTTTAAAAACACGATTTCAGGGTGTTCTTGAGCCGTCTTGCAAAGCTGAAAATATTTTCAAAGACAAAAGACAAACAACATCAATAAAACGAACCATGATTGCTTGATCTCATATTCTCATTTAAGATCCAAATAATTTGCTCTCGGTGTCTTATGAAGTTGAAAACTTATATCACATAGTTTTGGATTAATTTCTATATATCCTTCTAAAAGTTTTAAATTTCATATACGTTCTAAATAAATGAACAAGAAGACTGATAGAAACCAGAAATCTAAAGTACTGAAATTAAGATAATAGCCACATTCGAGATAGACTTGATCTCCAATTACAAGGTTAAAGAACCCTAATTCCGATAAACATAAACATCCATAACTAATAAAACAAAGATAACCCTATTAATACTAAACCTAATTGACGGTTCTAGAACAAAGCTGCCCCACTAATTTCTGCTTAAACTGTTCCCGCTTGTTTGGTATGGGTTTAGCCGAGAATAGATTCTAAGGGACCAGGTACGTATCAATACTTCCCGCCCGGTAAAACGACTTGTCCTCAAGTCGGAAAGAAAAAATGATGCACCAAGCACTAAGCCATTGAATGGTTGCCAAGATCTGTGCCTCCAATAATCTTCGAACAATATGCTTCAAGAAATCACGGACTGTGGTCAAGATGAGACACATATTGAACCAATTAGTAACTTTATTGTGTGCAAATGGGCCAACCCACACTTGATGATGGGAAATGTAGCCCTTGTTTCCTGTCTTCAACACATCTGGATCATTCCAGCCACCAACTTTAGACCATTTGTGAGTTTCATCAACCCATGAAGTCATGTGAGGAAGAGATAACTTCATGTGAGTTTGATTTTCTTCCAAATCTTCCACATGTAAATTGTTATGCAACAACTTCACAGTATTTTGGTCTCTTTCCAAATCATCGACCTGCAATTGAACATCCAAAACATGCTCAGATTGGTCTTCGGTCTTCAACTGAACAGCATTTTCCATCTTCAATTGAACACTATCTTCAATTTCCAATTGAACACCGAAAGCAGGTTTTAGCCAATCTTCGTCTGGGACCTCTTCTTTAGCCATATCCGGTAGTGGGTTGTGAGATTCCTCGTTGACATTTATCCAAACCGCCTTGATCTCTGCGATATCCTCCTTCAACACTATCAACGAGTCTGCAATGGCTGCTAATTGAGTAGCAAGAACAACCTAATTTGGTGATGGTAGAACCGAACAGTTGTTGGCAGCCATCTTCGATTTCCCGGCAATGGAACCAATGATATAAACTGGAAATCTAAAGTACTGAAATTAAGATAATAGCCACATTCGAGATAGGCTTGATCTTTACAACGTTAAAGAACCCTAATTCCGATAAACATAAGCATCCATAACTAGTAAAACAAAAATAACCCTATTAATACTAAACCTAATTGACGGTTCTAGAACAAAATTGCCCCACTAATTTATGCTTAAACTGTTCCCGCTTGTTTGGTAAAATGGGTTTAGGCAGGAATAGATTCTAAGGGACCAGGTACGTATCAAAGACACTGTCATAACTGTAAATTATGTCAAGGAATAACTTCATTTTGCTTATTTAGTGAAACTGATTATTAAGATAAATGCAATATTAACTAACAATGACCAACATAACCAAATGATTTTCTTATCTTCAATCTTCAACTTGCAATAAATGCGTAGAAACGTGCACTTAACACCCTTAATAAAACTTTATTACTTTTTGTAAATGTATAGAATATCCCTTAAAGAGAAACAAACAAGAATTTGATACCGACCGGCTAAATAGTACAAGGAGACAGCTAAATTAATAAGTTAAAATTCGTTTTTATTAAGTAATTAGTTTCCTAGTACTAATCAATTTCCTTTTAGTTCTTGCTACACAAGTTATGAGTAAAACTTTGAGACAGGCTACATCTCGAATTGCAAGTAGCTTTCGTGACCTTGTTTTCTTACTTTCTATGTGTGGTGCAGTAAAATATCAATTAGATTCATATCAGAATTATAATTATATGGATCCAGTTCAATTCCATCATTTTACACTGATGCTAGAAATCCAAAAGAAAAGTATTCTTTCTCACATTTATCATGAATAATTGAATATCAACTGATCCCAATCGAAATAACCACTTAATATTAACACAGAATTACAGAAATTGTCCTTTATCTTTCACCCAAATTTCACTCGTGGTCCCTTATCTTCAAAATTGATCTTTTTTGTCCTTTACGTTTCAAAATCCAACAGCTTTTGTCCTTTTCGCCTAACTCGGTTAATTTTTCTCGTTAAGTCAAGTCATGTGCTTCGCACATGAGGGCAAATTCATCAATTTCACTTCTTCTTCTTCCTCCATTGCCACCAAGCTTCCGGCAGCCATCATCATCGCCGCCGTCTTCTCCGACGAAGAAAACCGCCGCCGTCTTGTTCGCCGGAAACGCATGAGACAGTGTTAAAACCCTCACCGGAAAAACCCATCTTCTTCCTCAATTACCGTTCCTCCTTCTTCTTCCTCAATTACCGTTCGACACCACCGCCTCGTCTTCTCCGACAAAGAAAACCGTCGTTCCTCCATCTTCTTCCTCAATTTTCGGTGCCGTAACCACCACCCGCTGCCACCGTATCACCCCGTACTGCCACCGGTTCCACCATCTACTTCCACCGTGTCACCACCTGCAAACACCCACCCTCACCCTAAATCCCCTAATTGCTGTTGAACTTAAACCATCATTTGAGTCCCCATGAAAACTCTAATGATAACTAATGTCACAAATCAAACTCTAATGTCAACAATCAAACTCCAAAATAGGGTAAAATCTGATTAAGAATCACTCAATAGGTTGATGTTGCTGTGTTTCCGGCCACCCACCTCGATTCGCGAGTTTCGTCGCACTATAATAGCCACCACCGCGGCTATTATAATAGCCAGAGTATCGAGTTCCGTGTTTGGAACAAGGTGCTTGAAATCAGTAGTGGTGGCTGGTGGTAAAGAGAGACTGAGAGTGGTGTGGGTGGTTACAGTGGTTGTTGTAACTGGCAGGTGGGATGAGAGCATAGGAGAGGAGAGAGAGAGGTGAGGGAGATTTATATATATATAAACATATCTTGATGCTCACAGGTGCTCATCGGAGGTTCACCTGTGTTAATGGCGGTTCACCGGTGCTCACACGTGCTCCTCGGAGGTGGTGGTTTTCAGTGGGAGTGGAGGTGGAGGTGGTTTTCTTTATCGGAGAAGACGGCGGTGGCGGTGGCTGCCGGAGAGTTTGGTGATGGCTGCCGGAAAGCTTGGTGGCTATGGAGGAAGAAGAGGAAGGGGGAGAAAGAGAATATAATTATATATTAAGTTTTTTTTATTGTTTTGTTTATTTATTAAAATATTTTTTAATTTAATAGGTAAAATGACCAATTTGCCCCCATGTGAAAGGCACATGACCTGACTTAACAAGAAAAATTAACCGGGTTAGGCGAAAGGACAAACACTGTTGGATTTTGAAACGTAAAGGACAAAAAAGACCAATTTTGAAGATAAGGGACCACGAGTGAAATTTGGGTGAAAGATAAAGGACAATTTCTGTAATTCTGTCTAATATTAAATTTGAAGCTACAAGTTAATCAGGCTGACATCAAAACTCAAACAGTAAAACAGAATAAATCACTCAATATATAGAACATCATATAAATAACGAAACTTACCTTCGGGAATAAAGCACGACAGGAGGCACACCAAGTCCCATAAAATTCAACAATCACTAATTTATCTCCAGCCTCACTTAATGCGTTCAAAAACTCCTGTGTCGAATGTATATCAATCATATTTGGTCCTGCATTTTTCTCCCACCATTTTGGTTGTTCAGTTTCAGTAATTGTTGCTTGTATCTGAAAGAAGCATCAAATAAGCATACAGTTAAAGCAAAGATGCTTATTTCTTCATGTTAGCCTGTAAGGGCGAAACAAGGTGTTTTCATTAAGCAGTTTGAGACTGTATATTTCTAATCAGCATGCATTCAAAACATATATCAATACTGCAATAATTCCGATTCTGATGAAGTCACATTGTTATGAGTTCTCCTAAATCTAAAACTAATTTGGTAAATAAAGATCTCAACTAAGGCCGACAATTTCTGACATGGACCTGCTAACGCGAAACAACACGGCATGGATATTTACAGGTTTGGGTTTGAGCTTAAAAGGTTTCGTGTCTTATACAGGTTAAACATAGTTAATAACCTGTTTAACAGGTGAAAACATTAATATGCTTCCAACCTCCTAAACAGTATACGCGTACTACCCCTGCCCAAATTTCAAACGCTGCAGCCCCTTAAGCCTTAACCTCTGGACTTGGACGAATGATGCTATGATTTGAATTTTATAAAGTATGCTAAGTATTAATGAAGATTTTTGTGTCAAATATGCTAAGGATCATGTATTTATTTATGTATTAACAACTTTTGGCAATTTTTGTTTCAATACATATATATTATTTACAACAGGTCCCTAAAACAGTGTTTGGAAAAAAAATGACACTGTCTATCTAGCACCACAGGTAATAAAATTGTTTATAAATATATATGTAACCAAAATCAAAGCTAAATGCAACCTAATATCTCACTCATGGTGCAGAACTAACGGATAAGCAGCAACAGGCAATTAGACTAGTAGTAACTTAAACCCTAACATCCTAAATTACCAGCAAAACTTACCTTGAATTGAAGCGATTGCTTCCTTTGAGATCTGAAATTGACGATGAAATCAGAAGAATCAGCAGCAGCAGGAGGAACATACAGCAGCTTCTTGGTGTTATTGGTTTTGCAGTGAAATTGAAGCGGATTGAATGAGGAGGTTGATGATAAGGATGAATTGAACGATAGCAATCGAACAATAGCAGCTGCCATTAAACACACAGACACTAGAAATTGAATTGAAGGAATTTAGGTTTATTGATTTGGGGATTTTGGGAAGACTGATTGACTGCAGCAGAAAGTGTAAAGAGAGAAGAAGATATTATGTGAACCAGAACGTACCAAGAAGTAACTACTTGGACTTGATAACTAGTAGTAAAAAACACAAGGTAACTTTGATAATAAATGTTTAAATTCAGTTCTCTAGTCTCAGTCCCGATATATCAAATAGAGTTGCATAAACCAGGTTGAAACTGTTCGGTTTGGTAAAGAAAGTCAAAAGAAGTTCATGATCGGTTTCGATTCGGGCTGAAACTGGTTTTTTACCATGTTACGATCGGTTTCGGTTCGAGTTTTGGCCGGTTTCGGTGGAGAAAATTACAAAAACTGGTTCCGAGCCTACGATTTCAATCGATTCCAAACCAGTTTCTACATAATCGGTTTCAAAATGGTTTGGTGTCGGTTCGGTTAACTGGTTGATTTGCCCACCTCTAATATCAAGGATCATCAAAATAAGCAAGAATACTGTTTCTACGGGTAATATCGTTTCTAGGATTTCAATTGCTAGACTTGAAGAAGAAGAAGGTATTAGTTGGTTCCCTCCTTGAATCGAGTCGAGTGGGATGATGATGATAAGTTGATAACTCTATTTCTTCTCTTCTTTTGAATTAATAAATTCACCGTTTTATTAATTTGTTTGAATGACGAATTTCTTTTAATCCTTGTCATATGTGGGACTTGAACCCAAGACTTTTTCCTTTCAAACTTAGGTGTTTAAAGACTTTGTCTTTGCCAATGACACCGTTTTTATTTTGACTACTAGAATTAGCATCATCAAATGCAATCATGATCACATTTTATTTATATTTATCGGATAAGGATAAAATGTGCACTTTAAATATGGTGTGTATGGTTCGTTTTGATTCGGCTTAGCCTCTTAATTCGATTGAAATCGGACTCAAAAACACGAAATTCAATTTAAGTCGAAATATTTTAGGTAGTGTTTGGTATGAAAGAATGGAGGATGGAATGGAATGGAATGGAATGAATTATAACATATTTGGTTGTCATGTGATAATGGAATGGGCTATTCCTTAAGGAATAAAACCCATTCTAATTATAGGATTTTCATTCCTTTAAGAAGGGGTGTTTTTTTTTCATTCTTTCAAGGAATAAAATGACCCAATAATAATAATAATAATAATAATAATAATAATAATAATAATAAAAACAACAACCATACCCAGTATAAATCCACCAATAGCAAAACTATTTGTAGGGTCTGGGAGGGTGGGATGTAGACAAACCGTACCTCCATCCCAAGGGATAGAGAGGTTGCTTCTAGAGAGACCCCCGGTTCTAATGACCCAATAATAATAATAATAATTAAATAAATAATTGTTATTATTATTATATTATAACTATCGTCATATTGTAAATATTATTATAGTATATTATTATTACTAATATCATTATTGATTTGTATATTATAATACAACTAATATTATATTAGAATTATTATTATATTTAAATTTGATGAGTTAACATTTCACAACGCGCATGAGTCATTTAACGTTTTTACGATTATTTTTATTCGATTAAATAATCTCGTTGTAACGCACGGGTTTTAAAAACTAGTTATTATGAATATTCGTATTATATTATTACTATTTTCTACTAATAATAATAATTAGTAAATAATAATAATAAATATTATCAGTTTATAGTTATTAGTAAATAATAATATTATTATTAACAAGAATAATATTTACTACTAATAATAATAATAAAATGAGAATCATTTCATTCCTATATGATAACCAAACATGACAATGGAATGTAATGATCCATTTCATTCCTTTGTCCATTCCATTACCACGTCCATTCAATTCCCTTATAAATTTAATTACCCCATACCAAACACACATATTTATCGGATAAGAATAAACATGTGCACTTTAAATATGGTGTGCATGGTTCGTTTTGATTCGGCTTAACCTCTTAATTCGATTGAGGGTGTTCGAATCAGACTCAAAAACACGAAATTCGATTTAAGTCGAAATATTTTAGTTTTTGAACATAAATAGCATTCTGTTCGAGTTTATATTTTGAATTTTTGTTTTCGATTTGAGTTGTATATAGATTCTTTTTTTCTTCTATACCTATAATTAACAAATATGGGTTATTGTATCATTTTTAGTGTTTTATCCCGAATTCAAAATTTTGAAGATCAAATAACTCGATTAGAAACTTATAATGGACCTTATGGCCCATCCAATGTGAATATGGTTGCTGGTTTTTGCTGGGTTTTTATATAATGAACCCAATCCGATGACCCAGCCCACAACTTGTTAGTCCAAGTACATGCATTTAATTATATCATTGTAGAGGTGAAAAAAAAACCTGAACCTGGAACCGGACCCGAAAAAAATACCCGGAACCGGTTTTTTAATATCCGGGTTTTTGATACCCGAACCCGTACCCGACCGTACCCGTAGGGTACAGATAGGGTATGCATTTCAGTACAAAAACCCGTACCTGGAATCAGACCCGATTTATACCCGGTAATACCCGAAGACCGGAACTGGTTCCATACCCGGAACCGGTTTTCTCCAATACCTGAAACCGGATTTTTCAAATACCTGATTTATATCTGAAATTACCCGAAAAATACCTGAAAATACCCCAAAAAAGTGCAATCTCTTAAAAAATCCAATCTATACTCGAAAAATACCCGGGAAAAATCCCTAAAAAACCTGAAAAAAAACTGAAAATAGGGTTTATTCAATACCCGGAAATAGGGTATTTAAATACCCGGTTTTAGAATACCCGGTTCTATACCCGACCCGAACCCGATGCATAAGGTATGATTTTTAGAGACAATACCCGGAGCCGAACCCGACCTGAGTATTGCCAATACCCGATTCTCCAATACCCGGTTATACCCGAACCCAGATATTTAAAAAAACCCGATTTATGCACCTCTAGCTTTCGGTATTCACCATCTTAAGAAACAAATGCCCGAACATATATATTCAACATGATATTCATACAAATACAAAATACATGTTAGTTGTCAACTATTTTATGCATGTCAATAAAGTAGCTATATTTTTCATCTAAAACTCGAGTTTTATGCATAAATTTAAATTAAATATTATTTTTCTTCTTAATCATATATTTTCATGATTTTAATCAAATGCATGCCATTTCTTAATGAGATAATTGTTTTCATTTATATATTCTGGGTTAAGTTATAATAGGAAGTATAGTTTTTGTAGGAATGATAAGAAGTAATCTTGTCCATTGATTTTGAATATGGAGGGTTGAGATTAGTTTAGGGGGGGATCAAGTGTGAACACAAGGTAAAGGGCATAAAAGGAATAACACATTTGTTAACTTTCCCTCTCCACATGCAAGGCACATGCCAAATTCCCCCATCATTTTAAAACGTCCATAACTTTTTTTTACGACGTTTTTATTGAAAAACAAATTCACCATAATAACGAGTGTCTTTTTATCTTTCATATGAGTACCATATTGTAATATAAAAATTAAAAAAAATTAGTGGGTTTTCTACAAATTGTGTTTTACAAAATTGTGTTATGCAATAGTATTTTTTATTGTGTTTTTTTTTCTATTGTGTTTTTTCCATTGTGTTATTTACATTGTGTCATACAATTGTGTTTTTTATGGTGTTTTGTGTTTTTTTTCATAGTGTATTTTTCCATTGTGTTTTTTTCATAGTGTTTTTCATTGTGTTTTTCGGACTTTTCTGGCGAGGTGGTGGCGGTGGGTGATGGTTGTGGTGGCGGTGGGCGGTGGAGTGGTGGTGGTTGTAAGAGATGAGTGAAGATATAATTGGGTTTTATGTAAGTGGATTTTTGAAATTAATTTAAGTGGATTTTGAGATTAAAGTAAGTGGGTTTTGATATTAAAGTATTAGACTAAAATACTTTCCTTCTTAGCCTTCTTAGGAAAATCAAACTTCTTATTTGAACATAACCCTATATATTCTAAATATATATTATGAGTTTCTATGTAGATTTTGTATTATTTAATTGTCTTCATGACCAAAATTTTAAATTTCATTTTTATATAGCTTAAAATAGCAATTAGAGAGATTTTTAATGTATGATTATAAACAAATAGGGCATTGGGTTTATAAAAACCTAAGCAGCAACATGTGTTATTTTCATAATGTAATGTGCTGTTATTTTAGTATTTTTTATGTTGTTATAAATAGTGATTTTTATAGATCGAGATCATAAGCAAAAGAACATAGCACGCATAGACATAATAAAAACCGTAAACAAAACACAATAGACATGAACTCAAACATATAAATGAAGCACAATAAACACATGAACTAAAACAATAATTAATGTAAGGCATAAACATAAACAAAATACAATACATCATCCTTGATATTCGAATTAAAACTGTTGGGCCCCGTTTTATATAGTTAGTCTTTTGTATTGATTAAGTTATGTATTTGGGCCGATGGGTCATCTTGTACATTGTTTGGGCCTTGGTCCTTTGTAAAGAAGCCTATTAGGCATTAGAAGTACTTTACTTCTCATGCATGCTTCCCTATAAATAGGAAGCATGCCATGAGAAGCAAGGTTGTTGAAGTTTAATATACAAAAAGAAAACCTTTTGCAAGAACTCTATCACTTTCTCTCTAACCTCTCCTTTCCTGACCGAAAATAAACTCAAGATCCGAGACCTCTTGGTTGCTTAGTGTGATTTCCGCTAGCACTAAGTTAGGTTGATCCAAAGACGTTGTTAGATCCACCCGAATAGGGACCTACAATTGGTATCAGAGCTTCAGCTCACTAGTTGAGGGTTTTTGGATCACAACCTTGGATTTTGATCTTGAAAAGAAGAAAATAAGTGTTCAAGTGTTCTTGACAAAGAAAATTATCATAAATACAAAAAGAATTGGCAAAAACTTCATAATATGTCTTAGAAATGTTCTTGGTGAAAGTCTTAAGTGTTAAAAGTGGTGTTTACGGGTTTCAAGTTTGTTAGTTTGAAAAGTAAAAATTTCGCTTCGCTTGGGATTCTTTCGCTTCGCTTGCAATCTTTTCGCTTCTCTTGAAGCCATTTCGCTTCGCTTGAAGCTGTTTAAGCGAAAAAGTTAACTGTTTTGAAGATTAAGCTCTGTTGAAGATTTACACCATGGCTAGTACTGATTCAGAATTGTTGAAGGGTTATTTGCTGTTAGAAAATCAAGTGGGAACACCTCAAAAACCTCCTAAGTTTATGACCTTAGATAATAACTTTATTGATTTCAAATGGAGGTTCATGAATTTCATCTCATTAACTGAAACTGATTTGATGAGATGTTTTGAAGAGGGTCCTTACGTTCTAGTAACTCGCACTGATGCTGGGGAACAACCAAAGGCACCTGAGAATTATGATCAAGATGATATGGATAAGTTAGCACAAGACAAGAAAGCGTTTCTGTTGCTGACAGTTTGTCTCTCAAATGAAATCACATAGACACTACGGGAACACAGAAGTGCCAAGGGATTATGGGAAGCTCTTGTTGAGATGGTTGAAGGAAATGCTGAAATTAGATAAAACAAGAAAGCACTGTTGAAGGAAGAATTCAACATGTTCAACCATCGTCAAGGTGAGGCTGTGCTAGACCTAGTGAAGAGGTTTGAGAAGCTCATGGTCAAAGTAAGAGCTGCAGGTGTTAACATTCCCAACACTGAGGTGAATCACAAGTTGATGAACTCGTTGCCTTACAGTTGGAGTGTAAACACAATAACTATCAAAAGAACCACAAATCTGAATGGGATGACTAACGGTGAACTAATATCCACTATCAAATCATTCGAAATGGATGAACAGATGAGGATGAACAATCACATGAATTCTCTGAATCAAGTCGGAGTAAGCACCACATCTTCAAGTGTGCCAACAGCTTTTGTCAGCAAAACCCAACAAAATGTATATCCCGTGACCAATCCCAAGTATTCACCAACTGTTCCTTCACAATCAACAGCTTTTATCTCCACCAGCAACCCATCAACTTCATCCAGTGCAGTTGCTTAAGCTCTGAAGGCACATGGAATTTCTGCAACAAAACCTCAAGCAAACAAGCCCTCCAGCTATTGTGAAGCCATTCCCATGCTGAATGATTCAAATGTGACACTCGTTAAAGCTTTTGTGTCTTGTCATGAAGAGCTATTGCAAGGGAATCTGTTACCGGCTCAGTTTGAGATAGGTGATTTGAAAGACATCAATCAAAAGGATCTTGAGAAAATGGACATCAAGTATCAGATGGCCATGGCTGTGCAAAGGGCCACCAACTTCATCAAAACCTACGGAAAAGACAGCTTCAACGATTCTGATCGAAAGCGAATTGGTTTTGACAAGAGCAAGCTTCGATGCTACAATTGTGCAGAGATGGGTCACTTTTCCAGGGAATGCACAAATCCTCCCAAACTAGCAAACGATATACAGGTGACAGAAGTAACTGATGAAGAGAATGCAAAAGCTGCTGGAAAGAGGCCTGAGGATCAAAAGGCAAACAACTCAGCTCCAAGAATCGGGAATCGTCCACACAAGGGCAGGTCAAGCTCAAACTCAAGAGCCATTGTTTCTCAAACAGAAGTTCACACCGGTATGGATTGGGACGAACAGTTTCAAGAGCTACAGAATCCGCTGAATATGGCTAGCATGGCTTTCACTGCAAACAATGAAGCCTTTTCATCTTATGCTGCCGGTTCTAGTGCATCACACCTTGATGAGGTAAAATGAAATCTTTGCACGGAAGCATGTGTTAACAAGGTTACATACTATAGATACTTACAAGACGAAGTTTTGAAAGAAAATGCAAAACTTCGTCAGTTGAACACTGAATATGTAAAAGCCGATAAGATCTACATTGAAAAGATCAAAACTCATCACGATGATGTAGCCAATCTTTGACTTGAAATTTTTCGAGAAAAACATAATGTCATTTACTATAAGGACATAATCAATGATTTAAAAGAAGAGATTAAGAAATTAAAACTCGAAGTTACTAATAAGAAAGAAGAGGAAAAACAAGTCGAAAGGTTTGAGGCATCTGAGAAGTTAGATGATCTTATTGGAGCCCAGAGAAGTACTAAAGTTAAAACGGGGTTGGGGTACGACTACACTGCCGTACCACCACCATTCAATGATAACTACACCAGTTTGCCCCATTTTATTTATAATACTTCTCCTGATGAAGAAATGACATACGGTGTTGGTAGGATACCAAAACCTGTAACATTTGTTCCCGCAGCATCTCAAACTACTGCTCCAATTCAATCATTTGATAAATCTAACGTCAATGTGTCTTGTGAAGCAGGTGATTTAAACAATGATGATTGTGGGAAAGTTAATCAAGGTTTTAAGCAAAATGGACGATTAGAACCACGTTTTGAGTCATGTGTGGGTCTAACCAAAAGTATTAATAACCCTGTCTGTAACAAAGTTTGTGAATCCATGTTGGAATGTTTAATGTCGGAATCAAAACCTGTATTTTGTGAAACCAATTGTGAAGAAAATTGTAAAGAAGTGTGTAATGAAAGTGAATGTCCTTCGTTTGATTCTGAGTGTGAAACTGTTTTTGATGAAACAAATGTGGCTAAAGTTGATGAACAGACAAATTCTAGTTGCTCGTCAACTGATCGTGATTTTGAGAACTTACGAAAACAAGAAATTGTCTTTGAAAATGAAAAACCAAGCACGTCGTGTAAAAATGTGCCTTCAAAGAAAACTTCATTTTCACAAAATACTACTAATAGAAATAGTTCTCAAGTTGATCAATTAGATAGTTCCTATTACTACCCTGGTCATAAACCTAAGCAGTCAAATTAATTTGCATCGAATCATTGAAATGTGTTCACAGATAGAGGTTATCAATACGTTAACTCTACCACATCACCTCACCCCACATATTTCAGTGATCAACATGTCTATGATTGTAAAAAAAGAAAATGTTGTTTTGTGTGTGAAAATCCGTCTCATCTTGCGAGACACTGCAAGAACTGACATAAGCAAAAAAGATACGCCAAAAGCAATTTTGGTCAGACATTTACTGAGTTAAACGTTCAACCTAAGAAAATGTCTTATCAAACTTGTACCTCAGCCAGTAAGACGGATTCGAGAATTAAGAGAACCAACAAACCCAAGAAACCCTTCTGGCTAACACAAAGGGAAAGGAAGCGGTTAGCCAAAGGGTCAGAAGCTGAAAACCTTAAAAACCCCTCTAAACCGTTTTCAAAAGCAAACACAGAAGATTTGATAATTAAACCCAAACCAAAACGAAGGCAATCAAGAAAATCTTTTCAGAACGGAGGAAATCTTAACACAAGTTCCTCGAGTGATTGCACTTCAGATTCAGATTCTCCAAAAGATTACATTTTCAAGAATCATAAAATAAAAATGGGTGATTTTTTGTTTGCTTTTCCCGAGACAAGTTCGTCTCGTGGCCCTTCTACTAACTAGCTGCTCATATGTGTAAGGTCAGCCCGGAAGGCCTGTCAACAGTATTTGGTACTTGGATAGTGACTGTACCCGACATATGACAGGAGATGAGTCCCTGTTGTTTGACATTAAACCATTCGATGGTGGACATGTTTCCTTTGCTGGTGACATAGGAGGAGAAATCACGAAACAAGGCAAGGTCTCTAATGGCACATTGACCTTCGACGAAGTCAATCTTGTGGAACAACTCAACCACAACTTACTCAGTGTCTCTCAAATCTGCGATATGAAATTTTCAACTCTTTTCACTGAAAATGAATGTCTTATTCTTAAACCAGGCTTCAAAGTCCCGGAAGAGTGGATTATGTTGCGTACTCCGAGGCACAATGACGCTTACATTCTGGACATGAGAATCAATTATTCCATGCGGACTGCTTCTTGTTTGTTGTCCAAGGCCTCGGAGAACAACTCATCCTTATGGCATCGACGTCTAGGGCATGTCAACTTTAAGAACTTAAATAATTTGGTTAAAGGTGACCATATGAGGGGCTTGCCTGTAAAATCTTTTCATTGTGCTGAAAAATGTTTATCTTGCTCTAAGTGAAAACAGCACAAACTCCCTCACCACCCCAAGTCTATCAATTCCATAAACTCCACTCTTCAACTGCTGCATATGGATCTTTTTGGTCCCGTTCAACCAATGGCAATAGGTCAAAAAGCCTATTGTCTGGTTATTACTGATGATTTCTCGCGTTTTAGTTAGACTTTTCTGCTAGGTCACAAGGATGAGACATCTCAGTTTCTTATCAGATTCATCGTGTTGGTTGAGAATCAGACGGACAAACGAGTCAAGTGCATCAGAAGTGACAATGGAACAGAATTCTGCAACAAAGCCGTCAACGAATTCTGTTACAACAAGGGGATTCTTCGTCAATTCAGTGCACCCTACACTCCTGAACAAAATGGGGTGGCTGAGTGACGAAATCGTACACTGGTTGAAGCTGCAAGAACCATGTTGTCATACTCCAAACTCCCTTTATTCTTCTGGGGGGAAGCCATTAACACTGCTTGCTAACTCAGAATCGTGTGCTGCTGAACAAAAGACTGAATAAGACACCTTATGAAGTCTTTTATAGAAACAAGCCAAGGGTTAATTTCTTCAAGACATTCGGATGTCCTTGCACAGTTCTTCAGCCAAATGTTGCTACAACTTCAAAGTGCTTATCGTGTGTCCAACAAGAAATCCCGAGTGATTTTGGAGTCCTACAACATTGATTGGCAAGAACTGAACCCTACCGATGCACACCATGGTCCTGATTGGATGTTTGATTATGAAGGCTTGTTTAGGCAGTTTCGAGGAATGTATGTACCACCGTCTGCACCAGTGATGTCTCCTGTTGTTTCTGCACCATCTCCGAAAATTGTTGATCAATCAATCTTGATGTACGCCGTTGTGAAAGGTTTGACGGATATTCAGATTGCTACACCCGTACCCATACTCAATGGTCCACACGGGGCTAATTAACCTGT
This sequence comes from Bidens hawaiensis, assembly GCF_021521415.1. Lineage (NCBI taxonomy): Eukaryota > Viridiplantae > Streptophyta > Magnoliopsida > Asterales > Asteraceae > Bidens > Bidens hawaiensis. The sequence goes on along the minus strand of NW_027497235.1, from coordinate 56,912 downwards.
CCCGGAAGTGAATATGCAAACATCTGCAGAATCTACAGTATTGCCTGCTGTCGAAGACACAAATGATTCAGACACCGACTCATTTATTTCAACTGACAATGTGGGAAACGACCAGACCATTCAAGCGGCGGTTCAACAAATCCACCAACTTGAAACTTCCCCAACTCATGATCCAAGTATAGTTGAATCAGTTCCTACACCTTCCTCTGAGGAAGACGTTCATGGATCTGCTGAGGAAGCTATTCAAGAGAATGTGCAGAATGACACCGTTCCTGTTGGAACTTCTCGCACCACTGACTCATCTTCGGTACCTGCTGTCGTCGTACCTTTCTACGACAACCTATGGGAAGGCACCATCGCTCAGAATCATTTGGTTGATCAAGAAGAAAATGCAAGAGATCCCCAACCAAATGCCGCTGTCGATGTGACCACGGTCTTTCATCCCATAGAGAGCCTAACCATTGAGCTTGAGGCAACACCAGTCAAGCGTGTCGAACAAATTCCACAATTACCAATACATCGCCGACATCCGACTGAGAACATCATTAGAGATCCGACCGCTGGCATCCGAACGCGCAACACCTCTAGTAACATTAACAGAGGTCTTTTTGCCTGTATTATTTCACAGGTTGAGCCCTAGGACTACAGAGTTGCTTTGAAGGAAAACTCTTGGGTTGAAGCAATGGAAGAAGAACTGTTGCATTTCATGAAGCTAAACGTTTGGAGGCTAGTGAAGAAACCAGATCACAAGAAGCCAATCGGAACAAAATGGTTGTTCCGTAACAAGAAAGATGACAAGGGAATGATTATAAGAAATAAAGCCCGGTTGGTCGTGCAAGGTTTTTGGCAACGAGAAGGACTTGATTACGATGAAGTTTATGCACCGATGGCCAGATTGGAAGCAATTCGTATCTTTTTGGCCTATGCCTCGTACATGAGTTTCAAAGTATATCAGATGGATGTGAAGACTGCTTTCTTTTACGGGAAAGTAAAAGAAGAGATTTATGTGAGCAAACCACCAGGTTTTGAAAACCCAAATTATCCTGACCATGTTTACCGACTTGACAAAGCACTTTATGGTCTTCACCAAGCTCCCCGTGCTTGGTATGCCACACTGGCTGATCATTTAGTAAAGAATGGATACAAAAGAGGCATTATTGATTAAACTCTCTTTGTCAAGAAAGTGAAGGATGATTTGATTCTCGTTCAAGTGTATGTTGATGATATTATCTTCGGGTCCACGAATGAGACTCTGTGCAAGGAGTTTTCTGAGATCATGCAGAAGCGATTTGAAATGAGTTCCTTAGGGGAGATGACTTTCTTCCTGGGCTTACAAGTTGAGCAAAAGAAGGACGGGACTTTGATTCACCAAGAAAAGTACGTTCATGACATTGTTCAAAAATTTGGTTTTAAGGACTCAACTTCTTTCATGACACCAATCGCTACGCGTCTTGTTCTCGCTCCTGATCCATCAGGAAAACCAGTCGATCAACACCTTTATAGGTCAATGATTGGTTCCTTGATGTATCTCACTGCAAGCAGACCGGGCATCATGTTCCCTGTTTATCAGTGTGCCAGATATCAGTCTGACCCAAGAGAATCCCACATGACTGCTGTCAAGCGTATATTCAGATACTTGAAAGGGAGACCACGTTTGGGTCTTTGGTATCCAAAAGACTCTCCCTTGGAACTTCATGCTTACACCGACAGTGATTATGGGGGATGCAACCTGGACAAAAAATCCACATCTGGTGGATGTCAATTCCTGGGAGATCGGTTGATCTCATGGCAGTGCAAGAAACAGGTCATTGTGTCTACATCCACAGCCGAAGCCGAGTACATCGACGCATCCAGCTGCTGCTCACAAGTGATATGGATCCAGCATCAGCTGCTGGATTACGGTTTGAAGTTTTATGGATCAACGATCAAATGTGATAATGAGGCGGCCGTTGCTATTGTCAAAAACCCGGTCCAGCACTCAAAGACTAAGCACATTGACATCCGGATACATTTTATTCATGATTGTTATGATCGCAAGCTTGTCGACATAAAACGGGTCCATACTGATTTTAACTTTGCAAATCTCTTTACAAAAGCTTTCAGTCGTGCCCGATTTTTGTTTCTCGTTGAGTCTTTGGGCATGATTTTCTTTCAGTAAATTTTTATCGTCTATCTTTTAGTTTAAAACTGTAAATATTCTTCAAACATGTCACACTTTAGAGGGAGAAAATGAGTTAATTTTAACTCACCAAAAAGATTTTAAATTTACTTTCAGTAAAACAAAACCAAGTCATTTGACTTAATCTTTTAGAGGGAGAAAATGAGTTAACTTTAACTCACCAAAAAGATTTTAAATTTACTTTCAGTAAAACAAAACCAAGTCATTTGACTTAACAAAAAGATTTTATTTTTATATTTCAAGAAAATTCAAAAAGAATTGTCCCGTTTAGAGGGAGCTCCTACTTAGAGGGAGTCGGATAATTAAAATTTTCAAATTTTGAGAATTTGATCCGACTAATTGGAAAGTGATAGTACATTGGTTTGTAATGACTCTAGCGCGTTAAAAGAATAGAACAAAAGGCTACAAGGTCACTCATTGAAGTGTAGGTAGGCTTGACAAACAAGTAAGTGTCAAGTGATATAAACTTAAACTAATGCCGGTACAACTGGATATACAATTATGAAGCGGTTGCATGATTCCGTTAAGTCATATTAATGAAGGCAAAAATGTAACTATACATGTCATACCCAAGCCTCTCTTTACCTGATCACAGTCGTCTTATGAAAGTCAGTGTCAATTTTAATTTTCATTGAGTTAAGTAAAAAGTCAAGAAAAGCAAGAAAAAAAAAACAAAAGAGTCAGAAAAACAAAAGAAAAGAAGTCAGAAAAAGAGTCAGTCCTAGGAATTTTAACTTCTGCTTTATTTCTTCATTTATTTTCGACTCAAGCCTTGGACTTTCTACGTTTGTAGTCATACAAGATCTGATTGTTAAGGCCCTGAGTCTTCTGCTTTGTTTTATTTTCTTTCTTTTGTTCAAGCTTTGGAATTTCTCTGCGTGATAATATGGTATTATCCGACCTGATTGTTATGGCTTGAACTTCTGCTTTATTTTAATCTTTCTAGATCGAGTCAAGTGTGCAATGCACAAAGTATTATGTGTACAGTAAGTCAGTCTGTCAATAAGTGTACTGTGATCAACTAAGAAAGGTCTAAGTCAAGTTGAGGTGATATGTTAACACAAAGTAGGCCTGAGATATGATGGAATCAATAACATGTCCGATTAAGTGGGGACCATATACGTACCGTGCTTAATAATACCCTAAATGTATCACTTTTGGCATCAAAACATTTGTCAAGTTAAAAAGGAGGACAATATCTACAGTCAATGATGAACTTGTGTCACAATAATTTCAAAATGGAAACGCGATGTAGAGCTTTGCAAATCAATATGATTCCATATCGTGATCATTCTTTGAAAATTAATCAAAGAAAGTGATATGTAAATTAATTTAATATTATTGCTTTTAACTTTAAAATTATTTTTTTATTTTAATTTTATTTTTATTTACTTTGTTTTATTTTTATTTTTAGTTTGATTTTATTTTAGTGTCTTCTTTTATTATATTTTGTTTTGACAAAAGAGATCGATCGTGCATATGTTAACAGTTATGGACTAACAAAAGAAAATATTGTAAACAATCAAGTGATTGGATTCGGTGGGTAAATGTTTTTCGGGTTTGAAAATGCAAATATTTTTAAAGACCGAGGACTGAGAGTGTATTTTCGGTGAATACTCACGATATTTTGACCTTATCGCGAGATAGGCTGACCCTATATATAAGGAAAACCTAAAATATCTTTCACTATTCACCAAAATCTTTTAAGTTTTCACTCTCTCCTCTCTCAAATCTTCAAACTCAAAACCCAGATTTTCTTCAAATCTTCAAAGCATCCGGCCCTCATAATCACAAATATGCCATTGAATCCAGAGTATCCACCTTCAGTATAACATCAAAACTTCATAAATATTTCATCTTCAGGTCTTCTGGGTTCTCGTGGATCGAGACGACGGTTCAGATGAGCCGTCGGGTCGATTCATAAATGAAATTGGTTCATATGTTATGAATAATCTGTTTTTGGACTTATAAATCTTGAGTATCATCATTAATTATTAGCATTAGGGTTGTTTGTACAAAGTTTGTAGATTTAAGTTTCTGTTCATCCGTTCTAAGGACAAATTGACCTAGTAATCATAGGAGCTTCAAGTTCAATCCTTCCAGAATCCTAATTCGCATAAAGGCGATCTTGAGTAAAGAAAGAAGTGGATAAAAAGGGCTAAGTACAGGTTTTCGCATGAAAGAAGTCTTTCGCTTGACCATGCGAAGCGAAACACTTTCTGTTTCACTTCGCTTGACCATGCGAAGCGAAACAATGTCTCATGCGAAAAACTCATACTTAGCAAATTTTTCAGAAACTCAGATCTGTTTTTACTCAAACTCACTGTTTGGACTTGTGGACTGTTTTGAACTTAATCTTTGTACATTGTGATCCAATTGACTTATAGATTGTCTAAAATTAACTTATTAACTTATTACATCTAAAATGTACATAATGGAAGTATTAAATCTAACTTATTTACTATGTAAATTCTTAATGTCAATATACATATCTTGTTTGTTTTGGTTTGACTAAATGATGATTCTCATGATCTTTTGATTTTCAATTTCAGGGTCATAACAACTTTTGTTCTCTAGCGTTGCCTAAGGCAAAGGCTGACAAAGTGTTCACTCCTATGGTCAAGGGGCTCAGGCAATCGCCCCTTGCATATGCCATCACTGCAGATACAGCCATCTACTACAAGTGGATCTTAGATTTTTGGGCCTTCGCCAAAATTGCTGACGATTCTATGTCCTTCACCACGACTGTTGCAAGACAAGAATTAACTATCACTGAAGATGACATCAGAAGGGTGTTAAAGATCGACGACCAACCCGATTACAAGTACGAGAGAGGAATCAAGAAGATGCTGGAAGGGTTCGTTGCACAAATGGGGTATGACACAGAATGGAAGAGCCTAGAAAAGAGCCATCTATCACCATATTGGAGATTTCTCTTCCATATTATTACTCATTGCTTCACAGATATTCGAGGCGGTTTTGACAGCATAAGCACAGACTGGGTTCGAGTTATGTACGCATTGACCAACAAAGAGAAGTTTAACTACTCAAGATGAATATTTCTGTGCATGCTCGCGAACATCAAGAGTGGAGCCACATGGTTGATGTACCAAAGATTTGTGCAGATGTTATTAGATGATATGATCCCAGACGTTCAAAGGCCGGGATACAAGAAGGAAAAAGACAAGAAGTCACACCCCGAGCCATTTCACGTTCACGAGATTAAGAAATCAGTTTTTGGTGTGCTGTTGAGCACCAAGGGCAGAGGTCATCAGTACACAGGACCACGACCTGGGCCCAAGTTTGGATTGTTTGAAAAGACAGAGCCTGCTGGAGTAGAGGCGTCTGGTGAAGGGGAAAGTGATGAAGAACTTGTAGCTGGAGGTAGTCAAGATTCGTCCGATGAGCCGGCCGAAGATAGAACAAAGGCCAAACACGATTTGAAGAGAAAGTTGGCAGAAAAGGGCAAAGTGATAGAGCTTGAGGAGGAGGAAGAAGACCAGCCACCCCTAAAGCATTTGAGGAGACATGGAGACTCCCAGAAGTCAACCAAGTCTCATGTCAAGTCTCCCTCACAAGACAAGCCCACAGACCAACCAAAAATAACCAAAGAAGCCCTAGCCCAAGCCCTCAAAACCCTAGATATGACCAAAATACAAATCCCTGCCCTCAAACCACCAAAAACCAGAAAGAAATCCAAAGCTAAGAAAACCAAGACCCTACTCCATGACTCACCTGAATCCTCACCTGAACCCTCACCTACAGACCAACCAATTCCAACTTTCCTACCCCAAATACCTTCCTCACCATACTCACCACCTCAACAACAATCTCAACCTGAACCTACCCAAGCCTCAACACCACCTGCACAACCAACCTCATCCATATTCACTTCCTCAGTTTTTAGCTCCCCAATACAAACTACAAGCATATGGAGCAAAACCATCCTTACTTCCCCAACCCAAACCGTCACACCAACTACAATACTACCAACACCACCCACCACTATAGCCTCACAAGTCCTCACTCAAGCCATCACCCTACCTTTACCAACCACCTCACCACCCATAACAACCACCACCCCACCATCCACCATTATCTCTCCCAAACCAATCTCACGAGGGATGTCTGCGACACCTCCAGTGTACGTTGATCCTATCCTCGATAGGATCGTCGCACTGGAGGAATCAAACGTCAAAAGGGCAGAACGAGAGATTGCCCTCCTCAAGCTTATCAAAGAAATGAAACAAAAGGCTCTTGAGGATGAAAAAGAAAAGGCGGACCTGAGAGAAAGGATACGGGTGTTGGAGGACCAGAAGGCAGCAAGTGATGAAGCTGCTGAAAATCAACGGTTATTGACCAATACCTTCCACACCCGCATCCAAAATCTTCAAACATTGATGAATCATGAGGCATCTGAGAACGCTAATCTAAGAGCCGATCATACTAGACTTGGAGATAGATTGGCCACACTTGAAAGAGACTTACCAAGTGCTAGTGCTCTTAGATCGAGCGTAAACAAGAAAATTGAAAATGCTACAAGAAGGTGGGATGTTGAGAAGGAAGCTACAAACTCACGAGTTGCTGATCTAGAAAATCAACTTGCTTCCTCCACCTCTCTCGATTTGCTCAGATCAGACATGGAAGCCATCAAAGAAAGAATCAAAGAACAGGCCCGTCTGAATGAGCTTCAGCTCAAGACAAACGAAGAGGTGGTGAGCAAGTACCAAGCGGCCTCAGACCTGATGGGCATTCAAGAAGACGAATTTCATGGTCTGGAGGATAGGCTTGATGCCGTGTTTAGAACTTGGAGAAGGTCCGGTGAGACTTCTCAAGTTAGTGGTTCGCAACCTGCCGCAGGTCCTTCTGTGACCATGCGAGGCATACAGGTTGCTGTGTCAAAAGGAGAGGCAACTGTTGGTCGGTTAGTACAACAGGGCGGCTAATCTAGCGGTGTTGGTGGTGGATATGATGGTGATGAAGTGGATGATGGAGATGAAGAGGATGATGATGATGATGAAGATGACGAAGACGATGAAGTTCATGACAGCTTTGATGATGATGATGACGATGGTGGCAACGGTGGTGGTGGAGATAGAGGGGTCGGGACGGCAGGAGGTGGAGGTGGAGCTAACACTCAATCACCTCCACACTCTCAACACGACACTCAAGACCCTGCTAACCCCGGCTCAGCCAGCAAAGTCAGAGAGGATGATTCAATACTTGACAGCTTATACAAAGATATCATTTCTCCGACTGACAATACAGGTGTGATCGCTGACTTTATTAATGCAGGTATGAGCTTTGAAGAGTTCATTGAGGGAACGGAAATGGAGAAGGCAGTGATTGAACAAGACGATGACATTAACTACTCGCCAAATCCGGATACTCCTCCCACTCAAGCTTCAGAGGCTCCTGCAACAGATCCTGTCATTGTACAACCACCAAAGAAGAAGCGAAAGACACACATTGTCACAAGCTGTGCGTCTGCCCGCGTGCTCAACTATCCATATCACGATGACTCGCTGATAGTATATGCTAGGTATGATCAGCGAAACAAAGTTTTGGCCATCAGACGCTACAGCGGGATCTCATTTATCTTAGTCATCATGAGCTGAAGACTCTACCTGAGCTTGATCTAGATTATCTTCAGAAAGCTCTAGGTCCTGGTGCTACTGGAAGTACGCTGGAAAGTTGGGTCCCGACTTATCTGCAACGACAATCAAGAGTCAACTACAAGGACTTTGAGCCGAATAAGGGACGCAGGTACAAGAATCTAAGAGAGATAAACCCTACTACCGGAGAGCCTCACACTATGTGGAGATACAAGGCGCTGAAAGAATGTCACGAGATTTATCATGGCGAGCCTTATCTTCCCAACACTCTCCGAGACTTCATAGATTGGGAGTTCGATAACACAACCGGCGAGGCCGTTATTCACTGCCGTGGTATGCACGAGGTCAGAGTGTTTGACGAGCATGAGCTTATGGGACTACACGTTGAAGATGTAAAGAAGCTCTACATCAAGCCGCTGGGAACCGTCGAGGATCTGGGCCGTCAGAATACCGACCAGATAGTGGAAGCCTTCAACAAGTTCGTGCGTAGACTTGTTGAACTTCCACTGACCAAGGACGAATGCCTGATATACGACACCGACGGGTTTCAATACTAAAGACTAGAGGGAGATTGTCGGGCCCCGTTTTATATAGTTAGTCTTTTTGTATTGATTAAGTTATGTATTTGGGCCGATGGGTCATCTTGTACATTGTTTGGGCCTTGGTCCTTTGTAAAAAAGCCCATTGGGCATTAGAAGTACTTTACTTCTCATGCATGCTTCCCTATAAATAGGAAGCATGCCATGAGAAGCAAGGTTGTTGAAGTTTAATATACAAAAAGAAAACCTTTTGCAAGAACTCTATCACTTTCTCTCTCTCTCTCTCTCTAACCTCTCCTTTCCTTGACCGAAAATAAACTCAAGATCCGAGACCTCTTGGTTGCTTAGTGTGATTTCCGCTAGCACTAAGTTAGGTTGATCCAAAGACGTTGTTAGATCCACCCGAATAGGGACCTACAAAAACACCATAAGATGTAGTTAACATGTGTCATGTTTTATCACCACTTAAACTAGAAATAAAGCATCACCCTCCCTGCTTTGTTGTATAAACAAAAGAAACATAAATATTAAAACATCATAAAATACACTGTTTTGAAGATGAGATATAACATAATGGTATTGAAGATGAAATACACAATGTACTATAGTCTTAACTAATTTATGATATTTATAATCAATATCATTTAGTTACTTTTTTTTGTATTAAATCAAATAATTGACATGTGTATCAAAGATAATTAAGGTAGTTCAATTATATATATATATATATATATATATATATATATATATAGGCTAAGTATAAAATGAAAACTCACTTGAGTTGTGAAAACTCTAGAAACCCATTCTCAACCACATATTTTTAATTAATGTTTAAATCTTGTGGTTTTCTATCTCTATATCTTTACTAGATTTATCCCCCCGTAATACAGGGGTTGTTTTACATTATTCATGTTAATATTTATATATGTATATTTGGATTTTAATTTTATTTATTGTAAGTAAGTTAATAATTAATATACTTGAGGTTTGATGATGAAATGGTTTCCCAAATGAATGATATGTTATAATCCGGTTTAAAAGCTATCTAGGTTTGGTGATACCCATTACCCGTTTATTTTCTTTATTATAAATTTGTTTCTTTTCTTAATTATAAACAATATATTTTTTAAATAAAATATGATATTAATTTTTAGCATATTCCTATTTTATAGAATTTTCATATCAAATATTTGATGAGATTAATTTTTAATATAATGAGATGTTATAACCCGTTTAAGAGCTATCTGGGTTTGGTGAGACCTTTACCCGTGAATTCGGGTCAAATGCGTGAGAAGCCTTCATATACAAATAAAGCAATCTGATAGCTAGAGAGAATGATTGTTTTACATTTTTCGTTTTTTAATATTTATTTTTTGGATTTTAAATTTCTTTATTGTAAGAAAGTTAATAATATACTTAGGGTTTGATGATGAAAGGGTTTCATAAATAAATGATATGTTATAACCCGTTTAAAAGCTATCTAGATTTGGTGACCTATGACCCGCTTATGTTTTTTATTATAAAATTGTTTATTAATTATAAATAATATCTTTTTCTTTTTAAATTGTGGATATTAAATTTTAGTATATCCCTATTTTATTTTATAAGATTTTCATATTAAATAATAGGTGAGATTAATTTTTAATTTAATGAGATGTTATAACCCGTTTAAGAGCTATCTGGTTTTGGTAAGACCCATACCCATAAATTTGGGTTAAATTAATGAGATGACTCAATTAAAAAATCAAGCAATCTGGTGGCTTCCATAAAAGAAGGAAGCGATCACATCGCGACACGTAAGATTTTAGGGTCTTCGTTTATATATATTATAGATTAACTAAACATACTATATTTTCTCTCTCATATACAATCAAATAATAATTTTTTACATCTTTATAATTATCTTTTCTTTCTTCTTCACTTACAACCATTTTCTAATATATTAAAAAATATGGAAATGAACATTATTCCTCCAAATTTACTCGTTTCTTTAAAATTTTCTCTCTCTTTCGCTAATAGAGGAGCTACTTAGAATGCTCTTAGCCGATAAATTCTCTAGTCGACATGCCAAATATAATCATGCAACTTGAAGAACAATGATCGATCCATTGCAGCTGCATGGTTTCCCGTGAAACAATTTGCAAACACATTTCTGCAACAAAAAGATCACCTTTCTGTCTCTCTCATTATCTCTCTCATCTCAGTAACACTTTTGTCTCTTTTCTGCAACACGTGATCAGTTTTTTAGAGAGAGGGTAGCTAGGGGTTGAAGAAGGTAAATTAATAATTGTTAGAAAGAATTGAAACGAAGAATAATTGTTGAATAATATTATTAGATCATAATGTAAACTATATTGATAAAGCTGAAGAATAATGTAACTAGTATTGCAAACAATAGTACCGTTTTTGCAGTCCTATATGATGGGGTGGTCGGAAATTTTACTTTTGTTCACCTAAGAGTATCTTATATATGTTTAATATCGCGGCTTCAAATTTCAATCATGTGCCATATTTCTCGGATTTAAGCCTGTATTCTTCTTTAAAAGATAAAAAAAGGAAAAAACAGTAGTAGTAGGGTTTTACTTTAGGTTACTCTTTATTTATTTGATTATTTATTTATTTACTTGTTTATTTATTTTGTGTTTGCAACATCAACACTGACTGTTTTGAATTTCCAAAAAAGAAAGTAGTTTCAGCCCTATTCTTGAATCATCATCTTTTATCATTATCGAACCTTTTCTGCATCAGAACTCTGAACACTAACTTATTGCCGAGTCACAGATGGGTTGTACTTACAAGATTCTTTTTGAAGAACAAAAACGTAAAGCATGAGATCAAACATGACTTAAATATATAAATATTCTTGATTATTATTACATAACTTTAATATGAAGATCAAACATGATCCATGAATACTTTTGGTTATCAACATGTTCATCTTACATATTGATTCTTATACAAAACATATAGCTCACCACACTGATCACTAACTAAATTAAACTGAAGGTAACACTTTAATGTTTTAATTAAATCACTATAACTCACTTGCAAAATATAAGAGAAAATTAATAATTAATAGAAAAATTCAAGTTTCATGAGCATAGCCACTAGAGAGTGCCATTAGTAGTATTGCTGCTTCTTTTTCATCTTGTGGGAACACATGGTAAAATGCTAAGTTCTTGCTCAAACGTACTAGATATTCCTCCACACAATTTTTTCTCACGGGAGAAGATGAATTAGACGGTGAAGGAGACGGTGACGGTGACGGGGATGGTGATGGCGATGATGGTGGAGTGATGGTTGTGATTTGCTTGGAGAATTGCCTTTTCTTGTATTTTGTAACTTGACCTAATTTATGTGGTTTCTTGTGATCTTTGTGTTGAGTTTTTGTGACCTTTAGGGGCCTCATGATAGATTGATCAATGAATATATTGCTATTGCTGTTTTTGGCTGCGGCGGCTGCCGCCATCGCTCTTCTTGCCTTCCTTTGTCGAATTCCGCAGGCATTGCAAAGTGACTACAAAAAAAAATAAATAAAAGAAAAGAAAAAACACACACGATAAATATCAGTTGAGACTGAAATGCTAAATACAAAGTTCTTGCTGACACGGTAACTACTAAATCATAAATTTGATAATTTGATCATTGTTCAATTAGCAAAAGAAAAAGATTTTGTGTACCTTAGGACCTTGAGGTCCGCTTCGCCACAGTGGCGTCTTGGTGGTGTTACAATCCGAACAAACCCTAATTGGTATGCTATTGTTTGAAGAAGTACTATTGCTTGAATTATAGGTTTCCTCCAATGGTGAAGTGGGATGTTTATAATCTTCAAGCTTCTTCACTTCTCTAGTGGTAGGACTATAATTGTTTGGATTAATCACATGATTGGATTTCTTCATTTTAAGCATCACCCTCATCTTGGAAGACATCCACTTCACTTCATTTAAATCATTGTTCATATTATTATTGATCCCACTCTTGTTCCATGTAGAAAATTCGGCTCCTTTTCCGTTATTCATATGATTATCCGTCTCGGTTTGATGCTCTTTGTATGTTTGTGATCCAAATTTATCATCCTGCAAGTGATCAAGATCAAAATTACCATACAAAATTGAACACAAAATCATATGCTTTGAGAAATATATACTAGCATCAAGAATTAATCAAGATGATCTTATAATACATGATCAATCAAGATGACTAGTTACCTCGTGTCGATGTTGTGGAGGCTTTAATTCTCGATTGAAGAACCCATTTTGATCACTCGAGTTCAAGAAAAGATGGGTTGTGAGTGAATTCGAAGGCGATGAAGCTTGATAGTTAGGGCTTAAGAATTGGTGGTTGTTGAGGTGGTCTTCATGATAGTGATCACTTGGGTATGGTGAATGATTGTTGGAAGATGAATTAAAGAAGATGGAAGCCATTGATAGCTAGCTCTAGTTGTGGCAAGCGAATATAAGCTAAATGGATGAATGAACAAGTCTTTTAAAAGGGAGATAAATTGCTATGCTAGTTGCTGCATACACCCCTCACGTGATTTTAAACCACAAGTTTTAAATATTGTAACATTAGTGTATTTTTTTTAACACCTAATTCCGCCTTACCTTGAACCTTGAACTTACAAGGATTTAAATTAATTATCATATTTGTCGAGGTAAACATTATGTAACTAGACCACTAGATTATTCATTAAGTAAAATTAGATAAACGCTAAAATTGGATTAATCTAAAAGTACGCGTCAAAAATTAATTGATTCGTTTAACTAATCAAATGAGAGTCCGTTAAATATTATAACGAAAATATACTTATAAACAAGCCATTGAAATCTCAATTATAATGATAGGTATGGAGATGATGAAAATCTTTATTCTATCACATAAGATACAAAAATACACTACTAAAAGATGAACTACTTACTGAAAATTCCACTTTGCTAACCATCACTTAAATTTAACATTAATTAGAGTTTATTATGAATCATAAATAATTTAGTTATGATGCTTTGTAATCATTCTTATTAAGAAGATGGGACACTCCGTGAAGGATCCAAATGATCAAATGATAATCACGAAACACCTTCGCAACTGATGGAATTTAGTAAATAAATTAATTCATTTGTAAAATGGGTGTACATGATATAACAAGTTTTTTGGACTTTGTGTAAGACATCGAACCTATATCTATGGGAAGAAACTATTAATATACATTTTTGTGTGCCCCTTTTAAAATCTTTCAAAATTTTCAAGAGCATGATTGTCTTTTATGTGCAAAATATTGTCAAATGACTTTTACGAGAGAAAACGAATTCACATTTTTTTTCGTTTGACAAATATTATGTTTTAAACAAAATCCAACCATAAGTACAAATGCACAGTTATATCTACCAAAGGGCATTTACTTTAACGTTAACATATCTTAGCGTGTTGTTAATTGTAGAGTAGAATTAGAAGTATATATCCCAGCTATTTAGGGGGTGTTTGGTAGAGGGATTTGATTGGGGAGAAATGGAATTAGAAATATTTCTTTTGTTTGTTTTCCACTTTTCATTTCTATTTCTCTAAAACTAGAGAATTCCATTTCTCTTTAAAACAAAGAGAAATCCATTTCTCAGCAGCCTCCTCATAGCATATCACCACCTCGTCTCCGGCCACCACCCCGTCTCCGGCCACCACCCCGTCTCCAAGTCTGCAACCGCCACCTCGTCTCCATGTCTGCAACCACCACCCCGTCTCCGCCGTTCGCAGTGGTGAACACAGAGATGGTAACCGGTTGTAGGTTGCAGGTGGTACGGGTGAACGGAGATTAAGGTTTCAAGTGGTGGTTCGTGGTAGGTTAGGGTTTTCAGATGGTCGGGTGATTGTGGTCGCAGGTGGGTGACAGTGGTGGTGGAAATCGGCGGTGGTCGCAGGTGGCTTCTGATTATCATCATCATCATCATCATCGCCACCACAACCACCACCACAAAATCTCCAAAGAGGCAGTGATGACAGATCTGAGCCTCCTTTTTCTATATCTTATGTTTCAAAAATTTGAATCTTTTTAATTTCTTGTGTACTGTGGTTGAAGAAGGGGATTTGGTGGTGGCAGCCGGTGGTGGTGGGCTGTGGTTGAAGAAAGGGCTGTGGTGGTGGTGCTGGTGGTGGTGCTGTGGTGGTGGGGCTGCGGTGGTGAGTGGTGTCAGGTTGGGTGGAGGTGGGGTTGGGTATGGTAGAGTTCTTTGTTTATTTTCTCGTGTACCAAACAAGAGAAATGATTCTCATTCTCCATACCAATTCTCTTTCTCTATAATTCCATTTCTATTTCTATTTTCTCTCATTTTCCATTCTCTGTACCAAACACCCCCTATGGGTATGTGGCTAAACACTTTGTTATATATCAGGAGACCAAGATGATCTAAATAAGTTCCGACAGAGAACACTTGACACCCTCCCGCTAGCTATAGATGGTCTAAATAATTAAAAAATGTCTTAATTTTTATTTTTTTTTGTTATACACATAAAAAAATCATTTAATAGATGAAATGAGACAATACACAACCGTAATTATATTCTTCAAAATACATGCATGGCACACGACATTGACAAATCTATCTGCAAAATTGTTGATCCCCAAAATTTGTCTCATGACTCATGTGGCCACAAGACTACAACATAACTTTTTTATGTAGGTGTTCGAAAAAATAAATTTATAGCCACACATGTGACAGACCTTCACATAATTATCATATGATGATGTTTTTTTATACCAAGGACAGAGTTTCTATGGGCTAAACCATATATATTTATATATTATGCTTAATTTACATATTTGTAACTGAGACAAGCAAACATTAAGTGATCAGCTTTAGCTGATAACAATATTAGCTTAGATTATAATCTATATATTGAAACTTGTATAGTATTTCAGTAGAGTCAATTTGCAGCTCTGCCCTAAAGCTAGTTTGCTTTATTGAAAGAGTGAAATGTGGTTTTCGTCTATGTGGTTTGTCTAAATATTCAGTTTTAGTTCAGTAGTTTCAAATCTGCTACTTACGTCCTTGTGGTTTCATTTCAATTGCAATTAAACCCCACCCTACTAACCTCATTGATTCTGATCGTTCCATCAACATTCCTCTCATGTGAGGGGCAGTTTTATCATTTTTTGTTCCTAAATACACCTCAGCCCCTCACGTGTAGGGTTTGGGTTTATTTGGAAGAAAAAGAACAAAACTGCCCTTCACGCTGATGGGTTTAACAACCAGACTTAACGGGGTTAGTGGGGTTGAGTTTAATTGCAAGTGAAATGAAATCACAGAGACGAAAATCGCATATTTGAAACTATTAGACTAAAACCACAGATTTGGACACCCCATAGACGAAAACCGCAGTTTACTCTTTTTGAAATTTGATAAGTTTCGAATAACTAAAAAGTTAATAGCAAACTGAATTATATACATGTTTATATACTAACTAATTACAAGCGAGCTAACGAGTCTATTTCTTTTTGTTGATTGTTTTAGGATGTTTTTTTTACTAGTTTTTGATCCAAGAATTGCATCAAATGCATATATCTTCGGGCACGTGTGTGACACACTCAGTGTTATATAAATGGTTTTGGTAATTGCTGATTTTTTTACATATACATAAAGTGAGATATTGGGATAAGGTTTTGCATGGGAAGATGGCTCGTATCATCATAGTATTGTATAGTATTGCCAAAATTTAATCAATGCATATGCAGGCTTGAGATAAGATTACAGCATCATGGCCTCCCCCACCCCACCCCCACAATTATACACACTGAGATGCATAATAAGCCAATCTCTCATTAATACTAATCACATTATTCTTTTATCACATGAACTCAAACTTCATATGTATGTATATGTGCGTAGGTTTGCCATGGCCCCTCTAGCTTCACCCAAAATATCAACTTTAACACATGCCATTTATTTATGAGATTTGTTTTTCTCTACTTTCTTATATATAGAGTCCAATATAATAATTAAGAGATATCTACCTATACTAATAAAAGAAAATAATTTTGATACATGGCATTCTGAGGTTAATTCTTACTATCAAATTCCCGTCTAAATCATTTCTCTTATATTGATGGAAAACAAAAAAAATATCTTTGTTATAAATATAGTATTGATTATAAATTCAACATACCGTATTAATTGGTCAATCTCTATTAATTGAATTATTAATGCTATAAATTATATTGCAAACATACTTAATATAAAAAATATTAATATATATAATAATTACGTGTCATAAAGATATTTTCTTTAAAATTAAAAGTATATAAATGAATTTGTGTTTAAAGAATACACTAACATTTAATTTTTGAAACATCTTCATCTTGAAGAAAACTATAATCATTTTGTTTACTTTTTACAAATATCCAATATTTAATAAGTCTTAAAAATTATAGACAAATTTCCCATTTTTTATAAGTAGTATAAGACGATTGTGACAGTTGAACAACAGTGTGTTTATAAGGATATCATGAAAGCTGTTCAAAAAGGAAAATCTGGTGTCTTTTTATGTTTATGATTTAGGGTTTGGCGTATGAAATGAAAAAATTTTTTTGTGAAATGCTTTAACTACATTCTTCAGATATAAAGGCCTCATTGTTTTAAATGTTGCTTCTAGTGGTATTGTTTTTTTACATTAATTATCTTTTGTTTTATTTGTATTAAATTATTCATATATAATTTATACATTAACTTATACCGTGTAATACACGGGGTTCTAAAGCTTGTATCATATATAGGAAATTACAGGTTTTGTAGTTGGGAATAGGCCGAATAATTTTGAATCGTGTATTAATCACTCTAAAATCTTCAATCTGATGATTGAAAGAGAAACCAATGTTTTAAAAACCGGTTTAAACTGGCCGGTTGAACCGGTTAAACCGAATTTCACATAGCAGGCCGGTATTTTCAGCCCGGTATTTTTGGCAGGTTTGCTAGAACATCGTACCGGGGTTTTTTTTCTAAAATACCGGTTTTTACCGGTAAACCGGTTTTATGTCCAAGAAATTTTTGATATTTGCAGCCCATATATTATCAAAATTACTTTTAACCCAACAATTAATATTCTAGCGTGTAAACTTTAGGACTGTTTTTTTTTAAATTTGAGTGCTTTTGTATTATTTTTTAATATGGATTAACTTTAAGATTATTTTGTTATAAAACTATTTACTTTTGGGTTATTTTTGAAGTTAAAGTTGTATTTATAGGAAATTATAAGGTAAACTATTCAACCGCTTGAGCCTCCCGGTATATATAACCCGGTTCAACCGGTTATATTATTTTTTAGCATAATCCGGTACGAATAAAAAAACGATTTTTAAAACATTGAGAGACAAAAACGAGGATGTAATTTTCTGTTGAAAAGCATATACCATATTTAAACCAAAGATTTTTATTTTACGGTTGAATAACACAATGTTTCGTGACAGAGTATTGGCGATTACAATGGTTTACAGTAATCCAGTTACTATCAACATTAGTTTCTTTAGTAATTGGTTTGACAACAGTAATTCAATTACGATCACTCGAGTTGTTAATTGATGTATATATGGCTGGTTCTGAATGCCTAGTTACTATTAATACTTTATAGTACCGGCTGGCTATATATAATCATAAGTTATTATTTAAGAAGTTGTTGTAGCTCATGTGACATTTTTCGCAATTACTAGTGATAACACATATTATGTGCTAATCAAAGTTGCCACCGTTGGAATAGTTTTGGAGATGACTTAGAGCATGTTTGGGATTGAGTTTGAAAAATGCTTATTGACTTTTTCAAAAAGCCATTTTGAAAAGCTAAGATTTTGAGCTTTTGGAAAACTGATTTTTAGGCTAAAATAAAAAAGATTTTTGTGATTGTCAAACACATTTTAATTTATTGGCTTTTTAAAAACACCAATAAGCCAATAAACATTTTTCAAACTCAATCCTAAACATGCTCTTACACTTCCTACTTACGGAATACGTAGTACTAACAACTCCTAATTGTAAAATTCAAATCATGATTCTCATTCAAATGTAAAAGTGATTACAAGCTAGTATTTATAGGAAAGGAAACATATACGCTAAACATATAAACATATATGCTAGATATCAACACTAATTAACCTGTTTAAGACACGATTAAATCTGCTAAATAAAAAAGTATACTATGTTTTTTTTAATTAACTGAAATTAGTAAGCTAGCTAGTCTTCATCATTCCTCCTTTTTCTTGGAACATGATCACATACAACTATGTTATAAACATAAGATTTAAAATAAATACACAAGTCATTTTTATTTTTACTATTTGTGTTAATCGCGTCGTCCGTCGCCTATTTAACACCATAACATGTTATAATATTATAAGCCATGTGTAGTTACGTACCAATGCTACATGACTGCATCTGATTAATTAGTACGGATTGACCCACTAACTGAACAAAATATCAAACACTCTGAGGCTGAGGGGTGTGGGGCTTCAGCGGGGGCGCGAGAGCCCCTCCGCTCGCGCCCCCAGGCGCGAGCACCACACCACCGGGGCGCGAGAGGGGCGCGAGCACGGAATTCAAAGCAGGCGCAAGGTGGTTCGCGGGACCTGTAGGCGTAAAGGGACATTGGGAGACGTGAAAGAGCCGTTGGGACATGAGAAATGAGCCGTTGGGCTCTTTAATTTAAAAAAAAAAAAGTGTTCTTCCTATATATAAACCCAAGATCACATAAAACAATTACCACACCCAAAATCACATAAAACAATTACCACAACTTCAAAAAAAAACCCAAAATCAACCCATCTTCCAAACTTTTTTTTAAAAACATGTCTGGAAATTGGTACCCAAACCTAGATTCAGATTATAGTTACGACGATTTATGGTCGTCACCAGACCAATCGATGTTTTATACGGGGCCGCAAGAAACATCCGGCTTTCAACCATCCAACATACAACCGTCTCCTAACTTTGTTGTTCCGGAAACACAAGAATCACACGGTGATGCTACGGGAGCAAGAAGACGCGTCCACCGGAAAAAACAACTTGCAACGGACGGGCCGGGACCGGCTTCGACTCCGAGGATGAAACGGAAAACCACTCCATGGTCATCGGATGAGAAGGAAGCCTTGTGTCGGGCTTGGATAGTCATTTCTGAGGATCGGCGTTGCGGTAATTGTTTTAACGTTTTTAAAAATGATTTTTAATAAAAAAGTTAAATAAAAAAGTTAACTGGAAATCTAATTTAATTATTCATTTTGCAGCCGACTACCAAAAAAGCAAGGTTTTTTGGACAAAGGTTAGGGAGACGTTCTATACGCTCGTCGGAAGTACGGCCGAAACGGACTAAAACAAGTTCGTCCGGAGCGTATAGCACTTCAATCGGGTCAGATTGCCGCGTTGGATTCGACCTAAACATTGCGGGGGAGGAAACGTCTTCACCGCCGAGGAGGCGGCCATTGGGACGGGACGCCAAAGGGAAAAAACCGGCTGAGGGGGGAGCCGTAAACATCGTCGATCTTGTTGAATCCCTCAATAAATTCAACAAAACCATGGAGTTGGTCTCTAATGACAAAAAGGAAAAAAGTCGAATGAGAGATTTGGACTTCCTTACAAGAGACTTCAGTAACCTAAATCCGGTCGATCAAATGCTGATGGAAAAGCAAAAGGAACGTATCCGAAAGAGGTTGATCGAAGAAGACCAAGCCGAAGAATAAGAATAATGTTTTTTTAGTACTTTAATTTTTATTTTATTTTTAGATATTAATGTGTTTTTTTTTTAATGTGTGTTTTTTTAATAATTTATGAGTTTTTTTAATAATACGTTTTTTGAATATATTTATAAAAAAATAAAAAAAAATCCGCTGGAGCCCCTGCTGGAGCCCCTCCACACCAGGGCCAGGGGCTCCAGCGGGGGCTCCAACACCCACCTTATCCAGTTTCTCTCTCTGCCACACGTCACAATATTATTGGCTGGAGCCCCCACTCGCGCCCTGGTTAGAGCCCCCCACACCCCTCAGCCTGAGTAAGAAATGGCTAGATATTGTTGGTGCTTAAAATATATGAATTCTAGAAACCGTTTGTACGGTACAACAGTAGTAAGCATGCAGTGTGATGATAATATTATTATTATAATTATGGACACGAATTCAGTTAGTGATAAGGTGATGTCTTATCGGAGGTTGCTAGAGGCGACTCCTATCTGGCTTTGTTGTTACTTGCAGTCCGTGATCGATTTTACAACATGTATTGCATAATGTACAATATTATATATAGCACATTTGTTTGGACCACATTTACCTCCATATGCAACTAGGCGTTACATATCAGTCTCTAATCAGGCAATGAAAGTTACCTCTCCTTTTATTTTTTCATCAAGTCGGCGTTATTTTAGGATCCAAGATCCCTACATATCGATCTCACACATGCGCCATGCAATCTCAAGTTTATACGTTTTGTTCGTTTGTTTGGACATGTTAAATCGGTTGTTAAGGTTCATACAAAGCATGATCACTTGTGTATTCCATTGTTTCCGTTATAAATGTTGCGCTTCTAAGCGTGTATTCGGTTTCGTTAGTTATATACTAGGTTAAAAGCTCGTGTGTTAGACAGGCTGAATCATTACAAGAATACAACTAGTAATTCACTTAATTTTTTTTATTATTGGAATTACGTGTTACATTATATTTAGTAGTGAAAACTGATAATTACGATTTTATCAACAAACAACATCACAAAAACCAATCATGTGTATCTTTGCAAGTTCATGATCGGAATGTCTAATTTGCAAACCTTGGTGATAGAATAGACTTGCTTCAACCTGTCAAAAGAAACATAAACAGTTGGGTTGATCGATCACTATTACTTTAAGGTTGTATTCATAAGAGAAAAGAAATTCATTCGAATTGATTTGAATCCTGAATCACTGACGAAAATTTGGGCCTGTAATTTGCTTCTTTCCATTTAAACGAAGTAGAAATGGTTGTCAATGTTCATACATTTGTAATATATTTCATTTTCTAATAAGAAATAAAATCCTTTAAAAATATTTTTAACACACAAGAAAACTGTCGTTCAAAAAAATAAAAAATTATCAGTTACTATATACTATATATATAAGCATTTAATGCAAACAAAAATGAAACGATATGGGTGGGGTGGTATTGCCATACTGTTTGGAATTAAGCCATACATCCTATCCATATAAGTGTCCCGTCCTCTCTAAATTAGGGGATTAAAGAGTTGGGAAAATTATTAAGTTTAGACGAGATCACATAAATCTAGATATATTGAATGAATGACACGTGTTAATTTTTTTTTATCAATTGGTATAGAGATTTGCTAAAGAACACACCATAGACAAAATGCTCTCAAAGTTTTAAATAGATAAAAATTATTGTTGTAATAATGGAGCTATATAATAGTTTCATCTTTTATTTATACAAGTTCTACGCACCTTTTGGAAAACAAAACAGAAAACGCAAAACAAACATATTAATTAATTGATTATTACGTATAATAAAAGAAGTTATATATTGATTATTATTAGATATATTTCACTAATATTGGTGGTTATTCGTACATATTAAATAGAAAATAGGAAAAGGAAAAAAGAATAAGAAAACGTACGATGAAGAGGACGGCTACGTATGCTGCTTATGAATCACTCCCTCTTGAATTGGCATGTTCAAGATAGAGACAACTATTGAGACATGGATATATAACACCCATATATGATAGATATATCGGTCTAGATCAAATCAACACAAATTATCGTGAGCATATTAATTAAGAACAAAATAAATAATTTAACTTTTGTTATTACTAATTTTAGAAGTAAAAACGAATACACTTGATCAATCAAACCTGGTAGAGATCTCACTAAGACCATGCATAGCGGTAAAGGAAAATGGGAGAAGTCTGTCATGTGACGTCTAGTTAGCAAGAAAATGGATTGTATTTTAGAGGTATAGTGTTGGGGGGAGAAGTGCCACAATTTTAGTGGTTATATGAATAAAATCAGGTGGGCCTTACAATTTTTGACCGAGAAATATTTCTCGTGTGCTCCTCTTCTCGGTCACTTCTCAAGGGTGGGGGGGGGGGGGGGGGTCCTCAGACTTCTCTTCCACTACGGGAGGTTTAATAGTAATAATATTAGTAGAGTTTGGGAAGTGTATGATGTAAGTAAACCGTACATTTATCCTGATATATATACTTATATAGTATATATTTGTATACTTGTATAGACAATATAACCTATACATTTTCATATAAAAGTTTTGTGAATTCTCGTATTATTTGGTGTTATATGATCTCTCCCGTGTGTGTATTAATTAGCAATAATGCTTTAATCTCGTATTAACATATAAAGATATGTATTTCAAATCTTGACAGGTTTGAAATATAATGTAATGTGTTTTGGCAAATGATGGTTGTTATCATTGTAGTGCTGGAAAACCCTAAGGGCCATGATGTTACTACAAACGGTCACGCTTCTTCCTTTTCATACGGCCCACCATCCTAGTCATCCTTCATGGTTCATATGCAACTACGGCTTCATGTAAAACATAAGCGCCCGGTTTAATATATTTACATATATTTAATTAAATATTTAATCTTGTTATATTCAAACAAATATTTAATTTTGTTATATTCAAACAAAAGGTCACCCCCACACACCCCACTAATACGCCGCGTATAGCACTATACGCAACGAATAAGCGGGTTTTTCTAGAAAAACCCACCAAATTTATCTTATTATGTTTTTTTGGTATGAAGATCAGAAGGGGTGTATAGCCTTATACGCCGACTCTGATATTTTTTTTAATTTATTATTTGTTAGTATTATTGTTATTATTATTATTATTACTGTTATTATTTATTATTATTATTATTGTTGTTGTTGTTGTTATTGTTTATTTATTATTATTATTATTGTTGTTGTTGTTGTTGTTGTTATTATTACTGTTATAATTCAGATGAGGGGGCTGTAACATCTCGGATTTTTTGTATTTGTATCCGTTTAAGTTTAAACCGATTCGGGATCGTAATTCGGATCTTTCGAACTATTTAAAACTTGTATTTATTGGTATTTAACTTATTATATAATTTCATAACTTTCAATTATGCCAAATGGCCCTTAGAAACCTTTAAAATCGCTTAAAATGGCTAAAAATCGTATTTTCGAGAACTACAGGGTAAGTTGTCTTCTTTAATATTGTAGATTTTTATTTGTATTGTCTTCTTTAATATTGTAGATTTTTATTTGTAGAACAAAAGCCTTCAATCAATTTTGCCGATTGAGGGAGTCTCGGTGGTCAGCTGGACTCAAACGCGTTTAAGGGCATAATAGTCAACATCTTTGACTAGTTAATTTAACATAACCGGAGTTCTAAACATCCGTTTGGATCAATTCCAGCGGCATTAAGTTAGTAAAATAGGGGAATGACAAAACTCACCTTAGATGGAAGGCAAGTGATTAATAATTATAATCAACAAACTACGATTCTAAACGAGTCGTCCACTAACGCGTCGAACGAGATAATAATCAGAACCTGAAATTTTGAGATATGATAATATAAGTAAAAACGAACTTAATGCCGCTGGAATCAATCCAAACGGATGTTTAGATTCCCGGTTATGTTAATAACAACAATAATAATAAATAATAATAATAATAACAAATAATAAAATAAATTTCAGAAGCGGCGAATAGGGCTATATGCCGCCTCTGACATTCAGACAAAAAAACATAATAAGACAAAATTGATGGTTTTTTTTAGAAAAGCCAACCAATACGCTCCGTATAGAGCTATACGCGACGTATTGTTTGTTTTTTTTTAGCAAAATGAGAGGTGGCTGTAGAAAACCCCTATATTAATTCATGAGAATGCTTGGCATGTCCAAGAAATATACATTTCCATAAATTAACTACTTACACTCGCTTATCGTGAGGACTTGTAAACCGCCCTCTAGCCTTCCCAAAAAGATATCAGAACTCCTGTAACACTATTCGTTGCCTGCTACACGCTATAAAGTCAAGAATCATTGCGCGCATGCACGTCATATTATGAGAATCTTCTTTGATAGTTTTTACAACAACTCACTTAAAAGTATGAAAGCTTACATTGTCGACAAAATAAATCTATATATGTTCCCTTTGAAAATCCAAAGAGAAAAAGAGAGTATAGATCTGATCAAGTGATTCACTTATTCTTTTTAGAACTTTTAGAATAAATAAGTTTTTCCTGGCCATTATGAGTTCAAAGTTGCCTTCATTAATTTGTTAGGATTTGACTAGTTAAGGGAAGAAATCAAGGATATGAATGAACAAGCAATATGGCCTGTGAGGTTATTGGCTTGAAAGCTTAAAATTCTTCTAAGTGAAAAATAAATAAATGGTAGAGAACTTCGACATGACGCTCGCTAAACCTCCGTAATATCTAACAAGTCGAGTTTTATATCGGTCATATAGAACACTAACACATATAAAAAGGGCTGAAGAAACCAGTCCATGACTTAACATGATCAGTAGCATGCTACCTCCAATTCCCTATATGTTCAGAGTAAACATACCAATAGTCGCCAGATTCATATGAGCTACTAAGGAGTAACGTATCGTGCATATTGTTTTGGCCACTAGCTTTAACTAGTGATATGGCCGATGCAAACAAATACGATGAAATTTGGCAAGGCTTTTATGATATATCGATTTTGACAGATATGATTTGTGTATCTTACAAACAAATATATGTGATATGAAAAAGTCAAAAGGAAAAACTGAAGAATCAATAAGTCGTTTAGTAGTTGCAAGTTGCAATTGAAAGTGATTTAGATCAAGAAAGTTCTCTTGTAAAAGCTAAAGATACACATTAGAGTTCTCATCATAAAACACTCACGTGGTTGGTTTAATTGTATTCATGTATCACTAAAGTGCTTAATTGAATAGAATATATTAGAATACGAGTGTCATTAAAAAAAATCATGGGTAACTAGCGTTTGCTAGTGAGTGTTCTATACTTTTTAGACAAAATCTTTCTTTTAGCATAAACTAATCTCATATACACGGTTGTCGTTTCATTGAATGAATGTGTGTTTAGTTTATCTTTTCATTTAAACACACGTTCATTCATTGAAATCTATAAATTTAGCATTAATTGTTTGGACGTAATATTGTAAGAATTTACAAAAATGCCAGCTCACATAATTGAAAATCATGTGAACTCGACACCAATAAAATAACTAGAGCTTCTTGCGAAAGCAACAAAATAAGACGCAAAGAAATAAAGTTGAATCCAAGTATTAAGGACATGAGAATTAAATGTGTAGAAATTAGAATCTAAATGAAATCTAAGGTGTGGGGTCATTAAACAAAGATACAAAACTTATAACATGATTAATGTAGTACGTAATTATCGTTTTGAGTTTTGACTATGGTTGACGTACCCTACATGGGCCTTAATCTCATAAGTCTAAGCCTTGGCAACTTACACAATACCATACAAACATACACCGGATATGTCTATACATATATAGACAACTTAGACTGATATACATATGGTGCGAATTATTACATGCCGTTAAATTATTCTGAGTAAGGACTCTTTGGTAGCCTTTTAATGGTGTTTGAAGTCATCGGGAATCCGGCCTGGCTGGTTATGATATATTTGGAAGTGGTAACTATTGTTTTAGAACAAACTAAATATAACCAATTGGTTGGGTTGACTGGGACGGTAAACCAACCAAAACAAGACAGTTGGTACGGTTTAGTGTGTTCAAAAACCATAGTTGCCGCTTCCAAATATATCACCGGACTAGCACCGTATTCATCATACTTTTACGTTTAATTAACTATAGTTTTAATTGCAAGTTGGAGGACTAATCAATAAAAATGAAAAAAACAAAGGGGTAAGACACAAAAAAATTGGATGTATTGGTAGCTAGATTGGGACATAAATTTGCAGCGCAGGACCATGCCAGAGCTTGATTTGTTACTTTTTGAGGACAAACTTATACCAAATATATTCTGCATTTATGATAGTAAAAAGTATAACACAAAATTTTTTTAGTCATAGGTTATTCTCACATCATATAGGTTATTTAGACACCATGTGTACCTATACGACTTGTATAGAGGCTATACGAGCCCTGTACAACTCGTATAGGACAGATGTTGTATGCGAGCCTGTACGAGTCAAGGAAGCCTACACAGCTCCTATAGGGGCTTTATAGTCTGTATAGACTGAAAAATTGTCATCATGTCTTCTCCATACAATTGTCAACATTGATATTTTTTTTATTTTAATAATGGTTAATACATCAAATGCATATGTATTATCTTTTTTATCAAATTAAGTTGCATAACTATTAAAATATTATAACTTATATAACTATGTGTTCAACTATAACTATTTTATTTAACACATAATATTAAAGCCTGCATCATGCTCCTTGATTTGACTATAATACCTAAGTACCACAAAAATAAAAATCATGTTTGTAACCAAACACAAATAATTACAAAAATAAAAATCATTACAAAGTACGGGTAACATTGCTAGTTATAAATGAGTTGAGATATATTTGAGGTGGTCATTTAAAACTAGTTTATCTTAAACAATGGTATGATGGATAAGCACAATGGTACAACTTTATCGTTGCACTAAGGTCGGGGAGCATCTCGACAACGTGATATGATATTTGTGAATTTGGTAAATACTTTCAAATATAAAAAACTAAATTATATCTTTTTATTTATTTAAGTAGGACCATTAACACTTGGTCCATAAACCATACTCTAAAATCACATATTTGTTTCGGCTTCTAATTAATGTTAATTTTGAAGCAAGACTATCAAAACAAATATAAAAATAAATAAATAAAAAGCTAATCATATTCTCTCTTTTTTTCTAAACCAATTTATAGATGTGAACTTTTTTTCTTGTTAGAAACGATTTTTTTTAACAGTCAGAACATATTATTTTAGGCTTTTAGCAGTTAAGATTGTGGCAACATCAAAATCGAAACTAACTATAAAGTAAAAACGCTTGAGAAAAAAATATATACATAAATGTTGATCTATTTCAATTTTCTAACTGTTAAAAGTTTTAAAAGAAAAGGTTTTTGTTTTAAGTTATGTAATTTTTATCACTATGTATGTTCATCGTCGCATCAGATTTTTTTCATCTCATCATTTTTATCCCATAACCATGAAATGCACATAATTTTAATCTCACCCATCCCAATTAGAGGTGCACAAACCGGTTTAAAACTCAAAACTGGTTTGGGTTAAAACCGGTTCGATTTGGTCAACAAAAGTCAAAACCGGTTTATGGTCGGTTTTGGTTCGGGTTGAAACCGGTTTCTTACCATGTTACGATCGGTTTTGGTTTGGGTTTTGGTCAGTTTTGATTCGGGTTTTGACTGGTTTGGAACCAGTTTTAGCGGAGAAAATTACAAACCGGTTCCGAACATACGGTTTCAAACGGGTTTCTGCATAATCGGTTTCAAGCCGGTTCAGTTTCAATTCAGTTTTCGAGTCAGTTCGGTTAACCAGTTTATTTGACCACCTCTAATCCCAATCATTTAATAAAATATAATAATTTGATAATAATAATATAGGATGAATGTGGTAAATAATTCGAGATCAACGCGAATTTCATCCCAAATGGGATGAAAAATTCTTGGTACCCACATGTAGGAGGCGTTCCCGTCAATATCGACAGGTCACATCATCCTCTTAATCTTATCCCGACTCCTCTGTCTAGCCTAGCATAACATTGTTTAGTCTAACTCGTGCCTAACTCGGCTCATCTTGTTTGTAGCCTTGGGAAACATCATCATCAAGCGCGCAAGTAAATATTAAATAATGTGAAACAACAAAAATGCTTAAAAGTACATTTTTACTCAATTACTCCTCAACTTGTTAGAATTGCATTGCTGCATGCATCATTTATTTTCCATATCAATTACATCATATGAAAAGTAGAACAAAAGATTCAATATACAGCTACATTTAGCATCAATAGTAGAATTTCATTAGATGCAATGAACATAAACATTTATTACATTTTCCAAAAAAATATTCCGAAAAATACTCAGATTATCAGGCCATACTTTATAGCTTATAGTAACATGCAGAACAAAACGAGCTAAGACAACCTCGAAGCACCGATCCTTCTACGTTGCTCTTCAATAGATCCTCGATTATTCATCACCACGACATTCCTTGGTGCACGAGTATTTTCCTTCTTTCCTTTTCTGGCAAATTATTACACACATCTTAAGTTACAAGAATTTAACTCAATACATTTAAGCCAAAAGTAGACGCAACCTACGAATCTACAAAAACCAAGAAAAAAGTACAAGACCTCGTACAACGATTTCTAACCCTATTATTTTAATTCTTAGTTTCTAGGGGGTGTTTGGGTGAGCTTCTGGAAACTGCTTATTTGCTTTCTGAAAAGCAAAAGCAGATTGGAAAAGCTCAATTTTGAAGCTTTTCAACACACATCAATTCCTGCTTACCTAACTGTTTTTGCTTTATAAAAAGCAAATAAGCAAATAAACAGTTTTCAAAAGCAAGCACCCCCTTGGTATGATATGCGTGAGATTCGCTTAAGTTTGGACAGAAAAGGCTTTGGGGGACTTTTAACCATATTATTTCCGACAAAACTTATTGGTTATACCCGGAAAGAATATACAAACCAATTGACCCACTTTTTTGCATTAATGGGTTGAAACTGACACCTCTAAATAGTTCAAATTTGGTTCAAGATTCGATTTTTAGGACATAAAATGGCAATATGAAACGTACCCGGTTTCCCTTTGTCGAAAGAAGAGAACAACCACTCCAAATCCTACCACAAGTGCGATTTTCATTGCCTGAACAAAAATTCAAAGATTTAAGTTAGGAACAAAACACGTTACTTTTCTTGAATATTTTACATATACTGAATAAAAAATATTACACCTGTCCAAACGATCCATTAGAAGCCTCCGTGTATGTGCTTTTTGAGCTTTCGGTTTCTTCACCCTGAAATACATTTTCACAAACACAAAGATCAAAAAAAAGGTACAAACTTTATACGTCAAAATATACGGTTATAGGTTACAATTTCGATTATATAGAATTCCAGTGGTCAAATGGGTAAATCTTAAAAACTTTGCTAAATATGCAACAGTCTTATTTGGAAAAAAATCACAATTTTCCCCTTAACGCATTTGAGATGCCTGTGACTTGGAAAACATGCACTGCAAAGGGAAATAATGGTCAAATTAGTAAATAACAGCTACCCGTTTTTGACAATGGACAATTATTTGACGACAAATTAAAACAGAAACGTGGAAAATAATTTTCAGACGGAGGGGGTACCTTGATTAGCTAAAAATATAATATTCAAAAGATTGTACCCGACCTGTTTTGACCCGTTAACCAAACCAACCCACCCATTTTGACACAACAGAGATAAAGTCACTAACTTTATCAACAATCTTTTCTTGATGGCATTGTTCTTCAATCGTTGTCTTGTCACCTTGGCCTTGATTTGGATCATTTCCTTTTGAGTGCATATTCGTTTCCGCTGATTCTACAAGATCATCATCAGATTCGACTTGATCTTCTTTTGTAATGATACTTGAAAGATCTTTCCTTAAATCACCCGTGCTAAAAGAACTTCTGAGCCTGGTTGAACTTGATGTTTCTGAGTTCTTGATGTTTAATTCTAGTTTCTCCTTCAATAAACGCGAGGTTCCAAATCTGTTTGATTTTGTACTTAGAGACTTGAGAGGGACATTATCCTGAAATCAGTTCATACCAAAGAAACCAATTAGGTAGCATTGTAGCAATATCGACCCATTTTCACATATGCCGGTCGATTTCAGTTTATATTTGCTCTTCAACGGGTCAAATGGAAAAAAAGTTTAAGTTGAGCAAAAACATTAGGTGGCAGTTTCAACCATCTTATTTGTGGGTTGATTCGAGTATGTTTAATTTCTAACAAAATGGGTAAAATAATTTAAAAAAGAAAGGATCTAAAAAGGAAATAGGTCGAGCGGTTCAAATTGGTTGCATGTCGCCTAAATGTATATCAAATGCATAAAACATCATAAATAATTTTATGAAAAACTTAGATCGTATGATTTGGTATTTATGCTCATCATACAAACTGTTTATAAAATAATTCAAAATTTTAAGCAAGTGCTCCAAGTTAGAGGAATCATATATGTCAAAAGTTCCCCAAATTGCATTCAAATGCCTACAACTCCAACACATCAACCCACCGGGCCAGCCCGTTTCATCCAAATTAAAAAGGGATATTTAATCCACTACCCAACCCGGGCCAATATTCATATTCAGCCACCTCTCAGATATATAAATAATTAAATGGCAAAAGTATATGATCTTTTTTATCAACAAAAAATACCCGTGTCTTGATCTATCAAAAGGCAACGATTCAATGTAAAAAGCTTAGGGTACTTTCGTGAGTTTGTCACTTAACAATATTCAACATGTTTTGGCTGGATATGGTATAAGCAAAAGCAGATGCATTCTTGGATGGTTTATAAAGTAGTTCAATACTTGGCGGCCTTGACATACATTATCTATAATTAAATAAAGCAACGATCATATTTACAATAGAATGGGCATACACACCTTAGATAAACTGCTTTCAAAGACACTAATCATCTTCTTTATATTTTGTGGACTTTTCTCCAATGAAGCCTGCTTATCCATTTCACCTGCTAATTTAGGTGAAAAAGATTTAATCTTTTCCGCAACGATTAATCTTGATGGCCCCACATCACTGGAAGACGAATCTTTCAATCTTTTTGGTAAACCGGTTCCTTGTAATCGAGTTTCATTGGTCTTAGTTTTATTTGCTTCGGTTTCTTGTGAAAAAGGTGCAAACTCTCTTTCTTTGCTCATTTTCTTTAAAAAGCTTGGATTTTTATCTTCAAGATTCTGTTGGTCTAACTTCTCAACCAGATTACCCGACGGTATTGTTTTGACTGCGTTATTACTCTTTAGAGAATCACGAGTCTTGGTGTCTTCTAGAAGCTGTTTGGATACTTCAGGTTGTTGTAGCAATAACTCATTGTTCTTATTGGATGTGCTCTCTTCGTTTGTTTTCTTTGCATCACTCGGGATCTTATCTTCAATATTTTGCTCAATTTCTTTTGTCATATGAGAGAATGGAGTTTCGTCCCTTGTATCTGTAGCATTCTAGAACACAGAAATTGACTGTTATATAGCCAAAGTTTTCAAATTTATGTCCTAAAATAGCTGTGGCGATTTCAACCCGTTTATTTGAAAATAAATTCATTTGAGTGAGAACTCCAAAAAGTTAAACTGGCCATGTATAATACTGAGTATATTAATTGGACTGAAAGCATATTAGCGGATCAATGGAACCTATTTTGGCCCACGTTTAAAAATTTAACTAATAAAGAAACGGGTTGAACGTGTCAAGCCAGTTGAAAGTCATCCAAACTGCAAATCTAATGTTTACGACCTCCTAAAGGCTAAAGCAAGTTATTCAAACAATTTAGTTAGTATTAAATACCTAGTTTTGTAATATTACTTACTACATTAACTATTTGTATAATTCCAAAAAATGTTGATGGGTCAACGCGGCCCATTTTGGACCGTGCTAAAATGCCCTTTTTGACCTATATCCTAACCATTTTGTGCCAACCTTTAACAAGAAACAGTTTAAGAACAACATGGTATATAATATTATAATGCTTAACTGTCAAAGATTGCCTCTGAAAAGATTCTTCTTTTATCCCGTCTAAAGATTCTGAAGCTTTCGGTGAAGCATCACTGATAGAATTGCTTCGTTGGAAATCTTGAGAAGACGTAGCCCTCGAAACATCTAGACAAAACCTTTCATAAAAGTTCCAATGTAAGACCGATTTCACAATAAAATTCATATCATTTCTACAATCATCTAACTTCATAAATATAACAATTATAAGTAAATGGGCATAATCCGTTGTCCCTATTAACATTTTGCTTAATGTTTCTTAAGACACGGTAAGATCAAACCTGAGACTTCATGTCTGTTCAACGATAACACAAGAAATTTGTCGTTTTCTGCATTTCTTAACCGGCTGCCAAGAACCTCAGCCTGCTTCTTCTTAATTGCAGATTCTCTCTACACAAATAACAAATATTAATGTAACAACCAAACAACAAAACATCTTTACAAATATTAATATAAGTATGTAACTACCACTGAACGAATCCGGTTGCGGTCCTCGTTATTAAGAATGAACTCTAGTTTCATATGGATAAGTCCACCTCCTTCAATGGAAAATATATCATCCCAAACACCCTTTTCAAGTATAGACATGGTCCTAACACCTAATGCACAATATCAAGTCATCCTAATTAGAATTAAATTAACTTAATTCAACATAATGTGAGAGGTATGTTAAAACCTGAACGTGACACTTGATTTCCCTCCGAATCATGGATTGTGATGACCAAATTATCTCGCAGATTTGTCAATGGGCTGTGCTAAAACCAGTATGATGAATCAATGTTCATAAACAAAAATTGGCAACAAATGAATTAGGGGTGTAGACGGCTCGGTTTGAGTCAGTTTTGCGCTAAAACCAAACCAAAAGCCAATATTTTGGTTTTTGAGTTTTTGAAAAGCGTTCGGTTTCATTTTTGCCACTTGTGCTTGAAAGTTTTGGGCAAAAAAATTTTCAGCCCGGAATAATAAATTTTGGCGTATATATTTTTGTTAATTGATAACTAATTGATTATTATACATTTGAGCTAATGAATTTGAGTTTGAGTATTTATTAAAGTCTTATAAATTACTTAAATTCAAAACAAAAAATGAAAATCTATAAATTCGATTCAGTTTTTACTACATGCAAAACCACAACCGAACCAAAAGTTCGGTGTGTACGAAAACCGAACCAAAAACCAAAACTTCAGCTTTTCAAGATTTTAGAAATCGCTCGGTTTCGGTTGCGTCATTTGCGCTTGAAATTTTAGGGCCGAAAAAGAATTGGCCCAAAATAATAAATTTTTGGTCTAAAATATTTTTGTTAAATAATAATTATTGATTATTTCAATCTAATACATTTAGGCTAAACTATTTGGATTTAAGTATTTATTAAATTCTTACAAATCACTTACAAATTCAAAACAAAAAATGAAAATCTACAAAATTTTGTTTGGTTTTTTGGGTTTCATGCAATTAGGGTTCTGGATCTTACAAAGAGAAGGTTTTGTTTTCCACAACTTGATACTCAATTTTCCCCAATGAAACTACACAATAATAAATTGAAACAAAAAATCAAATTAAAAATAATAATATTAAAATTAACTGCCACAAACAGAGTGCATACTCTTTACAGAATTTGATGAAGATGGAAGCTCCTTGAAGTCCAAAACTGGGAAATTAAGCACACATAAATGTGCATTAGTTATAAAGTTATCAACTTTATGTTAAATTAAGTGAATTGAGTACCTGAAACTTGAATGGATCCTGGCATTGTGGAGTGAAGATGATGAATATGTCAAAACTTGGATGGAATAAATGTGTGTTCTGATATGGGTGGGGTAGAGTAAGATTTAAAACTAATTTTGCTCACCACATATGCCATGAGAAAACCCCAATTTTTGTCTTCCTATGAAACCAAGATAAACCCTCGCGTTTAAGTTCATGAAGTCTTTGGACAAAAAGTTTGTGTTCATTTAATTAAACGGATGAATATAACCACACGTTTTGTTGTTCGTTCATTAACGTTGTTTACGTTTGTTCTTTTATATTCGCTTGTTTAGATTTTAAATGAACATGCATGGACACGAATATTTGTCTGATTAAGTGTTTGTGTTCACATAAGGTTAAATGAACAACCGCAATCATGCCTTTGTTCGTGTTCGTTACGCCTACTCAAAAATCAAAAGAACCCTCAAGTTGAATTCAGTTCTACCTTATGCGCAATCGCAGGTTCATTTGGGTGGTCACCAGTGGCGGAGCCATATTACTCCCACCGGGTTCGGCCGAACCCGGTATTTTTTCGGTTTTATATATTACCTATAGTGACGAATTAACGAACGAACCCATTTGTTTTCAGCGAGCGAACCCAATATCGTTCTAAAAAAATATATTCGAACCCATTGTTTGTGAAAAAATTAGTTATATTCTCCTAGTAATGAATATTCTTTTTATAAAAGACAAAACTTTTAAAAGAACTATACATTATATTAACAAACATCATATATGGGCCAATAATAATCCATATATAAATTAGTAAAAAGCCCAAAATTACACATATAATGAGTCAATAAACCTAACCCAATTAATATTTTTAGACATAATACCTAAACTAGGTTAAACCCCGTGTTACACACAGACGAAAAGTATATAAAACTTCATATATATATGTGTGTGTGTGTGTGTGTGTGGCGCGCGCATGTGTGTTATATACATTTTAATGAATTATAACGTCAAATAATATAGCATTATTATTATTATAAGGTATCACATTGTTACTTTAATTAAAAGAACCCAACGTACAAAGACAAATAGAAATAAATAACAATTTAAAATATTATTATAAGTTAAGCCACATATTTCTAACTTATACAATGAAACAAAAAATACATATTAATTAAAACTTCATCATATGCAGAAGTCATATGTTGAAAACTATGAAGCGTAAACATGTAGATGTTGTAACATAAGTTGTGTGTTATAAAACTAATTTTATTAAAATTATAAAACATTTAGGTACACAACATATAAAATGTTAAAAATATGAATATAATAATGAGATATAATTATAATTTATAATAAACCGCGCGTTTAATAAAGCAACAATATAATCCAAAACTCGTGACTTAAACCATCATTTCAATCTAAACATCCATACATTCGGTCCAAACGTTCATAAATAATTTCTAAAATCCGAAAAAAAAAAGAAAATAACAAAGTCTAAAAGTTTAAAAAAAATAGCAATCAAAATAATTAATTGTCTTTATCACTCAATAAATGATGATTATAACATTTATTTTAAAATTTTCTTTAACTTAGGAGTTAATGTTTAAAATTAATGTTCAAATTAACATGTGAAAATTAAATAAATGGAAAATTGATAAGTTAGAAGCCTATATGAACATGCTTGTTGAATGTCATGTGGAAACATTGTTTTGCTTTAATAGTATAGTAAGATAAGATAATTATAAGTTAAGCCACATATTTCTAATTTATACAATGAAACAAAAAATACATAATTAAAACTTCATCATCTGCTGAAGTCATATGTTGAAAACTATGAATCGTAAACATGTAGATGTTGTAACATAAGTTGTGTGTTATAAAACTAATTTTATGAAAATTATAAAACATTTAGGTACACAACATATAAAATGTTAAAAATATGAATATAACAATGAGATATAATTATAATTTTTATTAAACCGCGCGTTTAATAAAACAACAATATAATCCAAAACTCGTGACTTAAACCACCATTTCAATCTAAACATCCATACATCCGGTCCAAACATTCATAAATAATTTCTCAAAATCCGGAAAAAAAATAAAAATAACAAAGTCTCGAAGTTTAAAAAAATAGCAATCAAAATAATTAATTGTCTTTATCACTCAATAAATGATTATAGCATTTATTTTAAAATTTTCTTCAAGTTTGGAGTTAATGTTTAAAATTAATGATCAAATTAACATGTGGAAATTATATAAATGAAAATTAATGAGTTGGAAGCCTATGTGGACATGTTAGTTGAATGCCATGTGAAAACATTGTTTTGCTTTAATAGTATAGTAAGATAATAAATAAATAAACAAACAAAAACATTGGCATCGCCTCAGCAACCAATTAACTTCTTTCTGTCGACCAATTAAACGACCATTTGCCTCATCGTCTTTGCCAGTTCGCCTCAATGTTTCAACGATCGCCAACAACCAATATCTGTTGGTCTATCGTTTGTGATATGTTTTTTTTTTCAATGAAGCATGTAAAGACAGATTTGCGTAATTATTTGGATGACAATTATATAAATGATACTTGTATTTGTTATATTAAAAATGAGTTCTTTTTTAAAGTCACGATTGAAGATATCGTTTTCAAAACATAAAATACATGGAGAATTATGATATGTAATATCTTTTTATTTAATATGACTTTTTAATTTATTGATTGTTAACGATATATTTTTGTTATGATAGTGATATTGCATTTTATTTATCGGACCCAATGATCGACTCGACCTATTCGGGCCCGAAAACTTTGACGCTGGAAAAAAAATCAAACACCAAAAATTCCTGAACCCATAAGAAAAAATTCCTGGCTCCGCCGCTGGTGGTCACGGGGTTTTGTTATAAGATTTTCCTCTCAAGGGGTTAGAATCCAATAAGTGTGTATTATTAAAAGGGGGAGAACACTAACAACCAAGCTGATACCATTAAGAGAGAGAGAGAGATTCACCCCTATGCTTTGAAACTGGTGAAACTCGAACTGAACTATTTGAGAACCAATCAAACCTAATTCTTCCGGGTAGATATGTACAAAAAGAAAAACAGTTTCAACCCAACCGAGTCCTAACCCAACCCACCGGTTATATCACCGGTTTCACTTTTGAACTACCATACCGGTTTTAAAACCGGACCGTTTGAGAAATAATCTGGTTTTGACCA
This sequence comes from Bidens hawaiensis, assembly GCF_021521415.1. Lineage (NCBI taxonomy): Eukaryota > Viridiplantae > Streptophyta > Magnoliopsida > Asterales > Asteraceae > Bidens > Bidens hawaiensis. The sequence goes on along the minus strand of NW_027497235.1, from coordinate 19,907 downwards.
TGTTTGATCAAACCGGTTTGATTGGACAAAATAACCGGTTTTATACACCTCTACTTCCGGGCTCAACCCTAACTGGTTTAGACATAAATATGAGTTAGACCCAAACTGGTTATGCCATTTGTGCTCCTCTATTCAAAAGTAGAAACTAGCCCAGCCCATGAAGCATTACCTGAATTCCAAATCATCTCCATGAGTTGACTTGGAAACATAACTTTAAGCCCAATACATCAAAACTTTCAATTAAAGATTTGATGAGCCTCAATATTCAGTTTTAATCTTTTTAAAGCATACCAAATATATGAGAATATTTACCAGGCTATGCACAACCTAACATCGTTACATTAAACGACATGGAACTCGACATAGCGCACAAGTAGCACCACCCCTAGGTGTGTAAACGAGCTGATCGAGGCAAGTTCAAGCATGACTCGTTTAATTAAAAAAGCAAAAGCGAAAGCTCGGCTCATTTTGGATGTTTCTAAAGCTCGAGCTCGGTTCCTAAGTAATACTTCAATCTCGGGCTCGCTATATTTATTAACCATTATATCTTATTTATATATGTGCTTATAATTATTATCTAATAAGTATATTTACAAAGTTTGGCGCCGCAACTTTGTATTTGGCCGGATGGTTCAGCTGGTACTTGTTAACACTCTGACCGGATGCGATTACGGCTTACAATTGTCATTTTTTATGTTTTTTTAGGCGGGCTCAGGTCTTGAGTTATTATTTTTATTTTGACACGTGGATGACAGATGATTTATTATGTCTTTGTAGTTTGCTTCTCTGCATTATTTATGGCCATATCTAAGCTCACCTTTTGACACCATGACATAAAGAGATGAGTTTAGCAGATGGAGAACCGACATCACACTCCGTCCGGTCACCCACGCCCCGACAAGGATTCCAACGTGAAATCAATGACAGTAAACAAGGATTTCTTTGGAAGATGCTTGTCCTGTTTTGGGAACATCGAGACGGCTAAGGTAATCGAATATTCGACCTTTTAAATTCATGATAACGACCCATTTGCGTTCACGTGGTCATTTTCAGGCAACGGCAACGGGATTCCAAACGGTCAGCTGAACTTGGTAAGTAAAGCTTGGGTTTGAGCTCGGATAGTCGGATGTAAGCTAGAGCTCATTCAAGTTGTCTCAATTTGAAATTTTAATGAGCCAATCTCTAATAGACTAGTAACTAAGAGTGTCCCGACTCGTTTACACCCCTATTGAATTGAATTGAATTGAATTGAATTGAATTGAGCACAGGGACTGTATGGATAAGTGATATCTTTAATAACACTTTTTTTTTCCTTTGGAGTAACTAATTTGGTGACGTGTCATATGCTAATTTGGTATTTTCAAGAATTAGTTCTCAAATTGACAACTATGTTTCAAAGGACAAATTTTGTTATGGCGATTTTATAAATCATTGAGAGGAAACTAACTGACTTTGACAAGTGACAACCCAACATTTTCGGATAAGTAAGACTTTGATGCCAGGTTGAGTGTGAATAATATATTCGTTTCTTAAGTATACAAAAAAGAAAAAAAAATGAAAAAGAAAACTAAATTTGGATATTCATGTCGGGTTTTCTGGATTCTGAAAAAAAGTTACGAGCCGAGCAACTAACTATGGTTTCATAAAACGGCAACTTAAATTGAGTTTTTTTGTTTTTGGGTCTTTCAATCTCGTCAAAACAGCTTGGTTTAACGGTTTAAACTGTTTGTTAGTTTGTATTATTAGTTTTTAAAATCATAAAGTTGTGGTTCATGATTATTATAAATATTCAATAAATGAAAAAATAAAGTAAAAAGTAAATATTAAACGGTCAGTTTCTCGGTTTCAATTTCTAAAGTGAAACCATGAAACCCGATTTTTCAAAATATAAATTCAAGACCACCCCATAAAAACCTTAAACCGACTTAATTGCTTCCCGTTAAACGGTTCAATCGATTTTAACTTGTTTATGAACACCTAAACAACTTCATTGATGATTAAAATCAGAAAAATTAATTTATAAGCCCTAGTCATTATTTTGTCACTTGTGATTAAATTAGATATAAAGCTTGTCATTTATGCCGTTCAAAAAACAAAAAAACTTGTCATTTGAAAATTGACAAGTGTAGTAATATATAGGAATTTTTACGTATTTCTTCCTCCTAAACCTTTGAAATTACATATTTTTTTAAAATACAAGTTTTTAATGCAAAATGTACAATACTCTTTAAGCATGATTTGGGAAAATATGTAATTTCAAAGTTTAGAAAGGGAAAATATGTAAATGCCCCTAAAATATAAACAGAAAAAAGATAAGACGGACCAAACTTATTGGTCATTAATGTGGTATGTTTCATAAATTTTTGGTTAAAAGAAGATAGAAGATAGATGAATAAAAAAATGATTATCAAACTTTACATGATCAGTTATACAAATATATTACCTAAAAGAATAGGGATTTTTACACATTTCCTCTTTTTAAACCTTTGAAATTACATATTTTTTCAATATACAAGTTTTTAATGCAAAATATACAATACTTTTTAAGCATGGTTTAAGAAAATATGTAATTTCAAAGTTTAGGAAGAGGAAATATATAAATGCCTTGAAAGAATTTAAATGTATAAAATGATACGTGCATAGTAGCATGGGAATGTAACCAATTGGGTCTTACCAATGTGTCCCAACCCAACCAACTTAAGTATGAGGTGTGCTTAGTTTGTTGTAGACATGTATGGTTCAACAAACTTCTTCACTGGCTTATTCATTATCATAAATATGCAAAATAAAACAGTTATATATGATAATATTATAACATGTATTGGCTCTAGACAGTGGCGGATCCAGAAAATGTTGCTAGTGGGTGCCAAAAACGGTTAACCTAGAACGGGTCAAGTCAAACTAAAATGAGTCAAACCAAAATGGGTCGGGTAAAAGGAAATTACATTAAATAAACCACGTATAGAAATGTAAGCAATAAATTTCCCAAAACACAATAAACAAAATACATATTACAATTGACAAAACCCTTTGCATAATTGTCACGACACAAAGCTCCTATGTACAAATAAAAAAAAATTAAAGTTAAATAGTGTAGAATTATAAAAAAGAAATAATACTCTGAATGTTATCATATTTTGGTCTAATTTTTTTAATAGCCCGATTAAACTGACAAAATATATCACTATATTAATAACTATTTGATGAAGTGGTTAGACAATTAAACAATCTAAGCTTAATTGTTATTTTGTGAAATAAAAACTAAACTTGCGTTTGAAAAGTTGGCTCGGAAAGTTGGGTTTGGGGCACCAAAAGAAACACGGATGAGACACTTGGGTCTTTAAACCTAATATATTATAAGTTTATAGAAGCAAATACGAATTTGAGGGGATTCCTACCTCCCCCTGGCTTAATGCTGAATCAGCCCCTGGCTGTAGACACGAACATGTATTAGACCTTAGACGTTATGGTTGTTGACAAGAGAGCTCAACAATTATACATGTTCTGCTGTAAAGTCTTTTATGTTTCCACACGGATAACATCATAACATAAAACAAAATTAGAAGTTTCAAGGGAAGAAAACATATAATATTGACCGATATTAGAAGCCGAATATTACAAATACGAGTTAATAAATTTTTTGTTACATTAGTTTCATCAATATCGGTTATATGATAAGGTAATTATCATGATCATATCGTACACGTCTACACGATATGGCAAACACGTATTAAAGTTAACAAAGAAAAGCAAAATTATTAATATTAAACAATATGTTGAAAGAAAGCCAATACCACAAGAAAATGATTTGTTACTATTTATAATAAGTTGTCAAACCGAATTTGATTCTTGAAATTCGTGGACCCACTGTTTGGTTGCTTATCTATTTGTACAAACTACAAAGTGTTAGTGTGTTACCTTCCTCGATATTTTGTAAGAGTAATTCGTATATAAAAAAAAAATTGCATGAATAGGTATTAGATTTTTTTAATCATAGCACTGCTTCTTTGATAATTTCATAAAAAGATCCAATTATAATAGAGAGACAGTTATTAAATATCTTTGTTATCTTTGTATTACAAATTCGAATTGGCCTTTAGGTATAAGAAATTAATTACATCCTTGACTTGCTATTTGCTTAAGCATAACACAAAACACTTTTTTTTTCTTTTTACTAAAATTAGCGTTAATAATTTGTTAAGTTTTTATAAATTTATCATTATACAACTTACATTTAAAAATAAAGAGATTTTGTTTCCTTTTGTTACTGAATACATAGAAAATATTATTCATCAATATTGTTTTGTTCTTCCTTTGAATTCTTGATAGCTAAATCACTCTGCGTTTTTATTTAAATTTGTTTTCTTCTTACAAATAAGACAGTGATCTTGGATCTTAAAATCAGTTAAAAATTCAAATACAAGCATACGAATAATGTGAAGAAAGAGAATACAATGGAATGAAGCTGTGAAATATGAAAGTGACGATATTATAATCAAAGTCTCATATGCTCAATTTGTTACGCTTCTTTTCGAGCTACACGTTGTTCCATATGTCCAACTTGAGGGTCTATGGCCGAATTTATTATCAGTTATAGTTATTATTATTGTCATTTGATTTATCAATTATCTTATGTTTGCATGCATTACATGATTATATTGAATTAATTAGATTCTTACTCGATAACTATTTATTATATGACAAGAGACCAAACTTTTGTTAGAAAAAACAATGTTTCGGGTGATTATGATTATGAAAAAGGAAGTTAATTTAGTATCAAGTTAAAGCTAAATTTGTTAGAAGCCTTAAATCAATTAATTAGTTGAACCTGCTACACACGCGTTTCATAAGTCAAGTACTGTCTTATTTTTCAACATGATATTATTGAAAATCATTGGTTGACATTTTAGCCTTTTTCAGCTGAAATAATGCATTATCCGATTAAAAAGAACTAGATTTTATCCCCGTATTACGGGGGTTGTTTTACATTATTCGTTTTTAATATGTATATATGTTTATTTGGATTTTAATTTTATTTATTGCAAGAAAGTTAATAATTAATATACTTGAGGTTTGAAGATGAAATTGTTTCACAAATAAATGATATGTTATAATCCGGTTTAAAAGTTATTTGGGTTTGTGGTACCCATTACCCGTTTATTTTCTTTATTATAAAATTTTTTCTTAATTATAAATAATATTTTTTAAATAAAATAGGATATTAATTTTTAGTATATCCGATTTATAGGATTTTCATATCAAATATTTTATGAGATTAATTTTTAATATAATGAGATGTTATAACCCGTTTTAAGAGCTATCTGGGCTTGGTGAGACTTTTTCACGTGAATACGGGTCAAATGCGTGAGAAACCTTCATTTACAAATAAAGCAATCTGATGACTTGAAAGAATGGTTGTTTTACATTTTTCATTTTTTAATATTTATTTTTTTGGATTTTAATTTTCTTTATTCTAAGAAAGTTAATAATATACTTATTGTTTGATGATGAAAGGGTTTCATAAATAAATGATATGTTATAACCCATTTAAAAACTATCTGGATTTTGTGACCCATGACCTGCTTATGTTTTTTACTATAAAATTGTTTGTTAATTACAAATAATATATTTTTCTTTTTAAATTGGATATTAAATTTTAGTATATCCTTATAGGATTTTCATATCAAATAATTGGTGAGATTAATTTTTAATTTAATGAGATGTTATAACCGTTTAAGAGCTATCTGGTTTTGGTAAGACTCATACCCATACCCATGAATTTGGGTTAAATCAATGAGAGACCTCCATTTAAAAATCAAGCAATCTAATGACTTCCATAAAAGAGGGGAGCGACCACATCGCGACATGTATGATTTTAGGGTTTTCGTTTATATATGTTATAGATTTAAAAATAATATTAGTTTGAAAATACTATCATTTTAAACTATAACATTTCGTGTATGTGAAATTAGCATCACTTTAAATTATGAACTATTAGTTTGCAAACTCGAGAACCAATTTCAACCAACAATTTTTTATATAACTTTTTATTGTTTTGCATGTTATTAGTTTTTAAAATCAGTTTGAGACGTTATATATATGTATCTTATATGAGAAGCCTTTCACGATTGTAAATGATCTTAGACTCTTTGATTCTTCATACATTTATGCGTGTACTTATAATTATATCGCTGATATTGTATATTTTTTTGTTTTTCTTCTTTAAGACTGTAATTATTATTATTATGTTTTATTTTTTTATATAGCATGCATGCTTATATCCAAATTAAATAGGGGCATATAATTAATTGTCATATATATGTGTTTTATTGTGTGTATGTGTGGCTTTCTCATCCATATTCAAAGATAACGATTGGATCAACTTGGAAATAATCTAATCCTACGTTGTATGAATGCAAATCCACTACCTATCACTTATAGCTTCCAAGCATCTTGACGTGAGCTAATTTATAGTGCAATATTAAGATATATTCTAGAACTATTTAACTTAATATTTGCATCTTATAAATATAAATTATTGTTAAGTAGCATTATGCTATCAACAACCTCATATTTAATTTATCTTTTATTGTTTAAAGTTAATAATAATAATAATAATAATAATAATAATAATAGTAGTAGTTGTAGTTAATAATAATAATAATAATAATAATAATAATAAAGAACAAATGCCAAAAATCAGTTATATCATTATTAACAAAGTATTACAGACATGTTACAAAAAAATCAATCTTATTAATGAAAGTTAAATTTACTTTGTTTAGGAGTACACGTATGCACTGAGATTTTATAAGTTTTCAGAACTCTTACAAGAAAAGAAGCCGTTGCCTTTCCAATTTTGCTTTGTATTATTTATTATATTTAGCAAAAAGAAATCAATTGTGAAATACCTTGCAGCTTGGGAAAGTATAAATTTGGAATTGCTTTTGCTTTAATATATTTTGAAAACCAACACTCGTTAAACTGGTCACTCTATAACCAATTTGGTAGGACTTTTCGAATAACCGGGCCTGTTTTGAAATCCGTAAAACTTAAGTAAGTTGTGCATGGGTTAAACGTGTCATAAATGGATATGTTGACAGTTTTGCTGTGACATTCGTCAATTTCGGGTCTTGTTTGTATTCGTTTTTGTATTTGTTTATTATGTAAACCGACTCGATTTGTAAACCGAAGCTTATGTTATAATCAAAATGATGGATTTATGTTACAATATTGTTTCACACTTGTTGGGTCTCGAAAACATCCTATTTTTATTTTTATTTTTATTTATTTATTATTTATTTATTTATTTATTTGTTGTTTTGTGTTTTTGTCTTGATCCATTTTGCATGAAAACTCTTGTGTCTCACACCCATATTTGACCACCAACATTACCCTATATATACACCACATTTTCTCTTCATTTTCCCTTGCTACAACTCCAAAAAAAAAAAAAAAACTCTCTCAAACATCAAAGATTCAAGGTTGTCTTCTTAAGTGTTCTTAAAGGATTTTGGTCTTTCATCTTAATTAGTTTATGTAGCCTTATTAATACTTGTTTATGGTTGTGCAACATATATATAATATACACCCCTTGTTTACCTTTGGTAGTTACTTCTCCGATTCCGGTCGGTGAGGTTTCGGACCCCATAAGGCAAGGCTTCATGGAGGACTTCGTGTCCTTGATATATATATACATCTTGCTTATTTTATATATACATAACTTGTTCATACATATTAATCTTGCTTATTTTAGTTTGTTAGTCATGTTTACAAGTTCCATGGTTATGGGTTTTTAAAAGTCTATGCTTCGGTTTAACCGTAAATAGCTCTAAACCGTAAACCGAACTTTGTTACTAGTTTTGTTTGTTTAAACATACTTAGTGTTAGATCTAAGTTTCTAAAATCATTTTTACAAATTCTATGGTTATGGGTTTGTAGAATCTTACCTCGGTCTTAACCCGAAACACGATCCGAACCGAAAACCGAACTTTTGTTTAAAGACTTTATTGTTAACTTTTGGTATTTTTTTATTTGTACATCATTATACAAGTTCTTTAGTGTTTGGACATGTGGAAACCATCTATGAACTTGTTGTGAGGTGGAAACCGAACCAAACCGATTCTTGCTCGCTTAAGACACATAAGTGTGTTTTTTTTAGCCATGAAGACTTGTATATTTCTTTAAAAATAGTTACAAATTGATTTTTAAATATTTTCTTAACTACTTAGAAATGTTGGATCCAACTTGATCTCATAATAAAATTTGGACCGACAAAACCGAACACTCGCTTAACGTGCGTTGTTAGTTCTAAAACAATGGAACTACATACTTGGTTAAGTCTTATTAAATTTTATTGAGTTATCTCATAACATTCAATATTTTGGAAAGTTGACTTTGGGTTTGACCAATTATCAAGACCCGAACCGACAACCCGAACACTCGATAAAAAAAAATCCGTTTTAGTATCTTTATTCCAAAGGGATTTGCATTCTTGCATTTTACCCACATTATTACTTAACATAGGTTGAGTAAATATTAAGGTTAGATACTTTAACCCGGTTTCGAGCAAACTTACATTTTTAAAGGGTTATTATTATAAATTCTTAAATAGTCACATTATAAACCTTGAACTTTAATTATTTACATTTCTCAACATTTATTTTGTTTAAAGACCTTCAAGACAACCTTTCTAAATTCAAGACTTCTTTTCTTTTTAGGCATTGTGCGTTAAACTCGTCGTTTCGACAAATCTCCAAATTATCATCTTTCAAGTTTACCACTTGAAGGTGAGTACTTCATACCCCATTTTCCATCTTTTATTTTGGGGGTGACATTTCATACTTATTCAACAAAATGCTTTATATTTGAATCTTAAACCACAAACGTAGTTGTATACTTTACCTAAATAATTGCTCGATTTGGTGTTCTATGCTTATATGCCTATGCGTAATCGCTTTTGGTTGGTGGAACTATAAAATCCTAGACTATTTGGCATCCCCTTATAGCAAGGTGTCGTTAACGTAATGCAATTAACGATAACTATAAAATCCTAGACTATTTGGCATCCCCTTATAGCTAGGTGTCGCTAATGTGTTTAGCGATATCTATTTATCCAAATTACCACTTTTATTTATCGTTTCGTATACAAGTTTTGTGGCTATCTTTATTATATACTAATATGATTAAACTTATGAATTGCTCACCGACCTTTGTGTTGACAAACTTTATTTTATGAAATGTTGCAGGTTTGCATCTTGGTTGATTTATGATTGTGAAGAAAACGACATCAAAGACCTTAGGATATTAGTAAAAATGAACAACATCAATTTGTCATATTTTGTGATATCTTGTTTATGGTTATTTTATGGATAATTGTTATGTGACATTTTCGATGTTGTGAAATGAAATGAGTTTATTAAATACTGTCACTTTAATTAGTGTCATGTGCTTATGGACGATCGTTACACCTCGGCATGTTCCGCCGCCTTTGGTTAGGGTGTGACATTTGCAAACAAGTTGGCATTTAAAACATTAAATTTTAAAATTCAACTTGTTAAACTGTCAAACTGAGCCAGTTAACTTTAACCGAACTCATACTCATCATTGATGATATGTTTTATTAACCAAAAATATATGATGATTTGTCAATTCAGTTGGAAAATTTTAAAATAGAAAGCAAAAGGTGAAGATAAAGGTTAAATAAAACACACAAAAAAATGGTTCAATATAATTATTTGTAGTCTAAGATTGGAATGCTTTTTTGGAGCATATATTTGGAGTGCAAGATTAAGTCTTATCCGTGTAAGAATCATTTTATTTTATATATTTTTATGAAGTATATAAATAATGTTGAAATTTATGGTTCCATATTGGTTATGATGGAGCCACTTTTACAAACTTAAACAAAAAAGCGAAAAAAGCGGGACCCATTTGAATCTTTAAAAGAAGTTGCTAACCTTCTGGAGTTCAAAAAAACACAAACAAAACAAGTTTCTTTCTCTGAAACTTTTAGTGTTTTGAAACAAGAAAACAAAGTGATATCCAATAGTAATGAAGATACTATTATTGTTGTTGGTGATTGTATTTTCTTGTGTTTATTCTTCCATTAAAGCAAGTGTAACATATGATGATAAAGCTATCATCATCAATGGCAAAAGAAGGATTCTTATGTCTGGTTCAATTCATTACCCAAGAAGCACCCCTCAGGTATTTTTATTAAAGATTGTGTTTTTTCATTCGGTTTTGTATCAAATTCGATCTTTTCGGGTTTTGTTGCTCTTGAAAATTTTCTTGGTTTTCTTTACTGTTGATCACGATTCTTGGTGTTGGTTCTTAAATTACCATTTTTATGGGTTGGGAGTCTTTGTGTGTGTTTATTATTAAATGGGTAGTAAGTAGTAACGGTTTTTCAACTAAGTAGTGGTGGATATGCATGCAAACGAACCAAACGTTCATGAACTATTCGTGAACCATTCAGCGGGATGTTTGTTTATGTTTATTCATTTAATAAACGAATGAACATGAACAAAAATTTTGTGTTCATTTATATAAACGAACGAACAGGAGTACAAATTTCGTTCGTTCATTTATGTTTGTAAACTTTCTTTTATGTTCGTTCATTTATGTTCATTTTTTAATGACACTTTTATTTGTTCATTTGTGTTCATTTATGTTTTGTTTACGTCTGTTCATATATGTTCGTTTATCTTTATTCATTTATATTCGTGAACTATTTTGTTTGGTCGTAAAGCGAACACGAACATGCTCATTTTTTAAACGAACGAACATGAACACAAATATTAGTCCAATTAAATGTTCATGTTTATGTCCGTTTAACGTTAAATGAACGAACACGAACATCGGAACATGCCATTGCGTTCGGTTCATTTACAGCCTTACAGGTAGTGGTGGATACTAAGAAAATTGGGTTGGGTCCAGTCTGAATGGGCCAGATTTGGGTCGGCCCATTTCACCCAAGCATTTATTGATTTTCATGAACTTTGTTATGCATGTGTAGATGTGGCCTGACCTTATAAAAAAAGCTAAAGATGGAGGCTTAGATGTCATACAAACTTATGTATTTTGGAATGGACATGAACCATCTCCTGGGAAGGTATTGTATTATAAAATTAGTTGCTAAGAGTATTCAAGTTATGTGTTTTAAACTTTTAATACACCTATGTGTGCTTTATTAATTCATTTGATTAATTCTAATGTTCTCAGTACAATTTTGAGGGGAGATATGACTTGGTAAAGTTCATAAAACTGGTACAACAAGCAGGACTTTATGTTCATTTACGAATTGGTCCTTACGTTTGCGCTGAATGGAATTTCGGGTAAAACATCAAATCTCTCCATGTTTAGATCACAACATGCACTTTTGTAGCATCGAGTTTTCGCATATTATGAATAGACCAAAAGAATAAGACAAACATTATAAAACCTATAGTCCATGCAAACTTTGATTAAAACTGACGCATAACGGAAGCAAGAAAACAACGTTCTTTTTTTAAAAAAAGGTTAATATTATTAAATTCCTTAAACTATTACAATTGTCACCCGTAGGAAAAAATCTATATTCGTCACGTCTGTCTGGTCAAATCTTGAAATTTAAAACTGTTGGCCTATGACTGAAACTAAGTGCATAAATAAACGTGTGAATTAATAAATTCAAAAGGTACGTGTTTTTACAATAAAAATGAAACATATGAAATTTGCTAAATCTAGTTAAACCGCTTATGGCCTTTTGTCACATGATATGGCTCGTTAAAACATTTTCATTCATTACTTGTGGGTCTCGTAAATCCAGTTAAAGTTAATATCTAAAACGAGTAAAAAACATTTTTTTTCTTTTTTTTTTGGGAGATGGCATAAACCTAAGTATGTTTTGTTTTGGATACAGGGGATTCCCTGTTTGGCTTAAATATGTACCTGGTATGTCTTTCAGAACAGATAATGGACCTTTTAAGGTTAGTACTTCAGAATTTGATAAATTAATTCAAATAATTTAACAAAAAAAAAAAAATCCAATTTTGATTATTTTTTTTAATGTTTTTATCATTATAAAGATTGCAATGCAAAGATTTACAGAGAAAATAGTCAACATGATGAAGTCAGAGAAGTTATTTGAACCTCAAGGAGGTCCAATTATCATGTCTCAGGTTTTGACTTTTGACCTTACTCCATTTGACTTAAGAGTCAAAGTTCTAGTTTTTAAGAATCCATATGAATCTTGAATGTTGTGTTTTCAGATAGAAAACGAGTACGGGCCCGTTGAATGGGAGATCGGTGCACCTGGAAAAGCTTACTCTAAATGGGCTGCACAAATGGCGAACGGTCTAAAGACCGGTGTCCCTTGGATCATGTGCAAACAAGAAGATGCCCCTGATCCAATGGTCAGCATTTTCTTATTGTTTTTATTTAACAACTCTTTTATATAGCTGATTTTATTTTATTTACTATGAAATGAGTAAACTTGATGTTATGACAGATTGATACATGTAATGGTTTTTACTGTGAAAAATTCACTCCAAACAAGCCATACAAACCTAAAATGTTTACAGAGCTTTGGACTGGCTGGTAAGTCATGTAAATCTTAAATCAAAATATTTATTTAAAATCACTTGTTTATCATAATTAGTTTTGTAACATATGTTATTTAAGGTTCACGGAATTTGGTGGCCCGATTCCTACCAGACCCGTCGAGGATATAGCGTATGCAGTTGCAAGATTCATACAAAATAACGGTTCTTTTGTAAACTATTATATGGTAAGTCTCTATTTTTTTTTCTAACTTGTAAATATGTGAAGTCAACATATAATTTTTATGTAAATGTTTTCTTTAGTACCATGGAGGAACAAACTTCGGTCGAACAGCTGGCGGTCTATTTATCACAACTAGTTATGATTATGATGCTCCTATTGATGAATATGGTAAGAAATTAGATCATATATTTTTAAAAGTTTATATCATAGATATATGTTTTGACATAGTAATGATGTATTATTAATGCAATATTTCAGGATTACTAAACGAACCGAAATGGGGGCATTTAAGGAATTTACATGCAGCCATAAACCTAATTGAACCCGCTTTAGTTTCTGCTTATCCTAAAGTTACCTATCCTGGAAAGAACCAAGAGGTCAGTTTAGTCAAATGGTCAAAGATATCGTAATAAATAGTTAGTGTACTAGTTATCAAAACAGTTCAACCATGGCCGGCTGGAGGGTGGCGCCGGTCGGACCGTTGGCCGGGGCACGCAATTTTTAGGGGCCAAAACTTTTTGTATTTATATTTTTTATATATACATTTAAAAATATAAAACTTAGATAATATGAATTGCTCTTTACCATCTTATAATTATTGGGCCCAAAATTCTTTTTTATCCATAATCCATTCAATCAAGTTTAAATTATTGGGCCCAAACTAAAACTAAAAACTACAAAAATTAAATAAAAACCCGATGCAAAATAAAAGAAAAAGGCCGTCGATTGAAATTTCTCTTTGGTTCCTTCCTTCTTTACGAATGCTGAGCAACGACCAACCTAGCCGGCCACCACTGTTGGTTTGTTGTTAACCACCAGGCTCCTCCACGGTTGACCCAGCTTGCCACCAAGGACCAATCTATTTTTTTTTCAATGTTAGGAGAGTTTCACAAATCATTGGTTAATCGTTAGTTATTACGGTATTTTTTTAATAATATATTTTTCAATGTTTATTGTTATAACACTAAGGCTCGTTTAAAAAAATTAGCTTATATATTTCTTTACTCGTTAAGGCTATGGGCCTTTTTATTTCGGCTGGGCCGAGGTATTCAAATCCTCAGAGATGGCCTTGAGTTCAACCCAACCCGGCCTGGCCTGTTTCAACGTGAGCTTATATGTCTCCATATGCTATCTAAATGACAGATACATGTATTTCAACCAAAGTCGGGCGCTTGTGCTGCATTTCTCTCAAACTTTGACCCGAACTTTTCAGCAAAAATGAAGTTTGGAAATACCCAATATGACCTCCCTCCTTGGTCTATTAGCATTCTCCAAAACTGTAAAGATGAAGTTTTTAACACAGCCAAGGTAAAGATAATTACTATTCTACGGTTTCTACCCTTCTAGACTTCATAATATCATATTTACAAAAAAAAATTAATAATAATAATAATAATAATAATATTTATAATAAAAATTTGCAGGTAAAAGCTCCAACTACACAAAAAAAGATGACACCTGTTGGTCAATTCAAATGGCAATCATATAATGAAGAAACTCCGTCTTCTGAAGACCGTGATACGCTTGCAATGAAAGGGTTATATGAGCAACTAAATGTTACTAGAGATGCTTCTGATTACTTGTGGTATCTTGCAGAGTGAGTATTAGTAACTTCTTGATTATAAAAATAACTTGATATTTAAAAATAATATATGATGAGAAACACATTAAAAATGTTGTGTGTATTTGATTCTACAGAATAAATATATCACCACGTGAACACTTTCTTACAAACGGGCAGCTTCCGGTGCTCACAGTTATGTCAGCAGGGCATGCTTTGCATGTCTTTATCAACAATGAGTTAGCAGGTAAATATCACATTTCATGAGCATTAAAAACATAATTGCCACGTACTCACGTCTACAAGCAATACATGATTTTAATTGTTGTTTGTTTGATCCTGTTATAGGAACGGTATGGGGATCGCTAAAGAATCCGAAGTTAACATTTAGTCAAGGTGTAAAGTTAAGAGCAGGTGTTAACAAGATCTCTATGCTAAGTGTTTCCGTGGGCCTCGCGGTTAGTTTTTTAGTTTTTACTATTGGTGATTCATTTATTAGTTTAGGAGTAAATTGCGGTTTTTGTCCATGTGGCTTGTCAAAATTTGCGGTTTTAGTCCAATAGTTTCAAATTTGCGATTTTCATCCGTGTGGTTTCATTTCACTTGCAATTTTAAGTTAAATAATAGCTACTATGGTTATTTGGATTACATCGAAACAGAAGGCAAGCGGGCAACAAGCTGCGCCGCTACCCCTTTTTGAATCGCAATTAAGTTTGGTTGTTAAACGTATCAGTGTGTCCTTCACATGAGGGGCAGTTTTGTCCTTTTTCTCCCCAAATAAAACCTAGTCCTTATTCACAAGCCCCCTCACGTGAGGGGTTAGGGTGTATTTTGGGAAAAAAAAAGGACAAAACTGCCCCTCACATGAAGGGCACGCTGATAGGTTTAACGGCCAGACTTAATGGGTTTAGTGAATTCGGGTTTAATTGCAAGTGAATGAAACCACATGGATGAAAATCACAAATTTGAAACTATTAGACTAAAACCGCATATTTGGACAAAACACATAGACAAAAATCGCAGTTTACTCTAAGTTTAGCTTCTAAAAGTAATCCTATGAAGAACTGTTTTATCATTGATTAATTAATTTATTAATTCAACTTTTAGAATGTTGGAACACATTTTGAGACCTACAATGTTGGAGTTCTAGGACCAATAACCTTGAAGGGACTAAATGAGGGTACAAGAGACTTAACAAAACAACAATGGTCTTACAAGGTTGGTTTATATAAATACATTTATAAGTTATGTTAAATTTAATATAAATACTAAAGATTTGTTATTGTTGGGTCAGGTTGGTTTAAAAGGTGAAAGTTTGAGTCTGCATATACTTGATGGGAGTTCATCTGTTGAGTGGCTACAAGGTTCCTTAGTGGCTCAAAAACAACCGCTTACTTGGTACAAGGTAATTTTGTTATTCCACATTTCAGATAAACAACATAGCATTAACATATTCTAACACTGTTTTTTTTTCCTTTTAGACTACTTTTAACGCTCCAGCAGGAAACGAACCGCTAGCTTTAGATATGAATGGCATGGGAAAAGGTGAAATATGGGTCAACGGTGAGGCCGTTGGAAGATACTGGCCGGCAAACATAGCTCATGGTAGTTGTAATAAATGCAGCTACACCGGGATTTATAATGAAAATAAGTGCAACCGGTATTGTGGAGACCCGTCTCAAAGATGGTGAGAAATTAACTTTATTTTCCGTATGTTATCATAGCGTTTCCTATCATATTCTATTAAAATATTCTTTAACTATTTCAGGTATCATGTTCCGCGATCATGGTTGAGACCGACTGGTAACTTCTTGGTTATATTTGAGGAATGGGGAGGCACCCCGGATTGGATCACTTTGGTCAAAAGAACCGTTTAAATGGTAGCTTGTTGAAAAGTTATGTGAATTTCATAGGTTTAGTACATAAAAGTAAAGAGATTAAAAGTATATGAAAATAAGTTACTATGTGAAGTGGAAGTGTAAATGCATACCCCTTGCATAGTTGTATTTGTCTGTATGAACACAAAAAATTGATGCATTGTAAGGAGTTTATTTTTGAATTTTTTGTGCATATATAATAAAAGTGTTGTTATGTGCAAATCCTAAGTTATCGTAGTTTTGATCATCATCATCATCATCATCGTACTCAGTATATCCCACCAATAGCAAAGCTATAGTAGGGTCTGAGGAGGGTAAGATGTAAACAGCCTTACCTCTACCCCATAAGGATAGAGAGGCTGCTTCCGGTGAGACCCCCGGCTCGATAGTAGTTTTGCATCAAGCCTTGGACATAAAGCACATAGCACTCAATCATCGGGACACCGGCTGATCGGTGCATGTACCCTTGTCTTTCGGCTATCAACGCCACTACATGATGCCTGATTAACCGTCCGTCACTTTTAACGTTATTTTCACGAGATTAGTAAAATAACGTCAAAATTAGTGCAATTTCACTTTTGCTCACCCGAGGGTTCACACATATATACATCATATGTGCGCACCGCAAGCAGGGCTATTATCGTAGTTTTGATCAATTTCAAAATTCAAACCTTTTACAAGTTCTGGTCCTGAGCTGGTGGAATAGTTTGGGCCTGAGACCCAAATGTTCAAAAGTGATGATTGTCTATAATGAATTAAAACAATTTATTTAATAAAATTAATGACTGGTTAAATAGTTCAATGTTTGTTAAGAAATATTTTTGTGAAGCAAAGTTTTGCTTACTACTCCAACAACTGTAGTTATTTTTATCAAGTTTAGAAACCATGATCATACTTAGTTTTGTAGCACGCACACACAATCCTTTATTTGACTATTTAAAATGGTTTAATAGATACATAAAGTATATACAATTATAGTTACATTTGAAGCAACAGTTTACAAAACTAGGGATACATTCAACACATAACCAATTTTAAGTAGCACTATGACGCGTAAGCATTTATAAGTATTGTATGGAATGCAATCACATGCAATGAGTAAGTTGAAAAAATAATGTCTTATGCATATAATAAGGATATAAACGTTTATACCATTATGCAATACACAGTATAGTTTTGTAAGTTACTACTTACCATACATAGAAATTTTAGTTATTTTGGATTGGGCTCAGGAAAAACAGGGAGTCAAGAACCATTCATGGTGGTGGGCCCTCTCTAATTGGACTCTCATGTGCCAGTTTGGTGAGACTTGAGAGACATCATCATCCTATTATTGACCCCCAACACAATCATCTAATTAACTCCTACACCTACACTGGCTAAAACTTAAAAGCTTACTTGTAAAGAGATTTGTATGAATATAAGTTTTATTTAATATATAATAACTTATTGTTGCAAATGGGATTTGTGAGAGGCCTTGTCTGTTTAAATAAGTCAAGCACAAATGATCTTATATTGCTTTTTCACTAATGACTTATAAAATCTTTTAGAGCAAGTCTGTTTAGTTTTGGTTTCAAAAATCTGTAGGAGGCATCTATGGCGGTGGTGCTAGTGGTGGCGGCGACAATTGGTAGGTGTTGGTTAATTATGTAAAAAGAAAATAGGGAAATAATTTTTGCATCAAACCAAAGTTGATCCAGTCATGCATTCCCTACATTTGCTGTACTGGCCATGTCAGGATCTTGCTGTAAGTGTGGGTGCTAATTTGGCTACATATGCTACCAAATTCAATAAAAAAAAACATTTCAACAGTTAAATATATTATGTATTGAATATAATATGTTTCACGCAAATATATATTTGTTTTTTATTGCTAAATCCGTTTGATGCATGCCCTTGTGTGTTATTAATCGATTATATTTATTCGTTATATTTTTTATTTAGGCCCACTTCTGTTGTCGGATACCTCCCTTGGATACGGCATGTGTTTGTTAGCAAGCCATCTATATCGTTGCTCATGGCCATGTGGCGGGCAACGCCTCATGGCCTCATGGGCCACGGATACTCCCTGCGAGCAAGCTAGGATGAACGGAATACATTATCTCTATATTTATCTCTATATTATATTAGTCTTTGTATGTATAATTGGAAGTTGTGTTTTTCTAGTTTTTTTAAAATGCAATTAAAAAAGAATCTTAAATGTTGTTTTTTAAATTTGGATGGTTAAAAATTAACATTTTTATTTCTTAAGGCCTAGAGGCTAGACACATGTGATACCAAAAACTAAGTTTGTTGAATATTATAATTATAAGCTTATTAATAGAATAATGGAATCAACTAGGTGCATACAATACAAGGGTAATAATGGAATCCATTAACTGCTAACTTATAAGGCCCATGAGTCTTCTCAAACACCATGTGCTTTTCCTTTGAGCATACAAAAAAACAAAAAAACCTCACACCCTCCTCAAACTCTTGGTTCTTTTTCACTTAAAACAAAGAAAAAATGAAAACCCATAGTCATTTTTAAAGATTTGCAATCTTTCTTCAATAAAGATTCATTCTTTCTTGAAAGATTGTAAAAAAAATCAATCTTTCTTGAAAACCCTCAAGTTATTTGTATGCTCATAGAGCCTTGAACTCAAACCCATCATCATTTTTAAATCTTTGTAATCTTTCTTCAAAAAAGATTCAATCTTTCTTGAAAGATTGTAAAAAAATTCAATATTTCCTGAAAAAGATTCAATCTTTCTTGAAAGATTGTGAAAAAGATTCAATCTTGCCTCAAAAAGATTCAATCTTTCTTGAAAGATTGGAAAAAAGATTCAATCTTTAGAGTGAAAATGGTTATAAAGAAACCAAGAATAGTGATAATTGGTGCAGGAATGGCAGGGCTAACAGTTGCAAACAAGCTATACAAATCTGGTGTGAAAAAAGGTGCATTTGAGCTTTGTGTAGTTGAAGGTGGGAATAGAATTGGAGGGAGAGTCAACACTTCAGAGTTTGGTGGTGATAGGATTGAGATGGGGGCCACTTGGATCCATGGGATTGAAGGCAGCCCAGTTCACAAGATTGCTCAAGAAACCAATTCTTTGGAATCACAACAGCCATGGGAATGCATGGATGGGATTCTTGATGAAACACTCACCATTGCTGAAAATGGGTATGTGTTAAATGACTTAAATCCATCTCTTGTTGACCCAATTTCAAATCTTTTTGACAATTTAATGGATTTTGCTCAAGGGAAAAAGAAAACAGTAAATGATACTAATATTAATATTAATGGGAATGGGAATCGGATTACAAGTGTTGGATCTTTTTTAAAAAAAGGTCTTGAATCTTATTGGAAACTGGAATCAAGAAAAGATTTGGATGTGTTTGGATGTGGGGAGTGGACTAGGAAGTCATTAGAAGAAGCAATCTTTACAATGCTTGAAAACACCCAAAGGACTGAAACAGCTGCTAATGATCTGCATAATCTTGATTACTTAGCAGAAAGTAAGTATGTTAAGTACCCTGGTGAAGAGATCACCATTGCTAAAGGGTATTCAAGCATTATAGACTCACTAGCATCTGTTTTACCATCTGGGGTCATTCAGTTAAACAAGAAAGTGAAAACTATTGAGTGGCAGCCTGGTTGTGTCAAGGGTATAATGGGAAATAAACATGGTGGTACTGGTACCTCAAGAGCAGTCAAGATT